>NW_007378027.1:38236-168142 GCF_000475195.1 Diaphorina citri | reverse complement strand
AACTTCAAACACGACGTCATCGAGTAGTCTTTGCTGGCACAGTCGTCGTACAGGTTGGTGACGGCTTTGAATCCGTTCAGGGTCTCCTCAGGGAGCTGCGCTGGGGATGCAAACACATTGGCAAACAGCACCACGAACACCGCACAACTACACCTTGTTAACACCATTGTGAAAAAAAAAAAATAACAAACGCCTAAAAAACACGGAGTTAAAGTTAAGAACTTTGGCGAAGTTAGCAGGGACTGTGTCAGTAATGTCAGAATACAAGAATGTAGATGTAAGAATAGGAATGTTTGAATACTTTATCAGAAGAGTATGTAAACATTTGATATTGACATAGAAATCTCCCGCTTTTGTGGGTCAAGTACAATTAAAAAATCCACTCGAGACTGGAGACTTGGAGAGTCATTAGCTAGAAAAACTGGAATTGGAGATTTCATGTCCAGTTGTCCAGCGTTGCAGCGCCAGAAAACTGGAATCCGAGATTCGAGATTTAATTTCCAGCATTTCAGCGTCCAACTTGCCCCAAACTAAATACGCCTGCAACTCTTGCAAGTGTTTGAATTATGCCATTAGAAAGAAAGTTGTTTCTAAATATAAATAAAATACGCTGTCCGGAGTGTCCGGTTCCAAATGGGACACTCATATTATATGCCAATGCTGGCAAAACATTAGTCAGGTGTAGCCAACTTTACGGACATTCCTGGTGGTATGTAAATCCAATTGGACAGTTTTCTAACCGCACAAGTACTCGAAGTTTCAAATCCGAATCTGGTTCAAAGAACTTGCTTCTAGTGCAAATCTAGTAAATTATCTGGGATCTAGAAGAAAAAATTCTAACCAAGTAGGGTACAAGATTACCTACCTATCAGTTAGGCCCTGCACTGCGCTACCAGTTACTGGATATCAACGAAAAGATTCCTAACTACTACCTACTAGTACCTACTAATCATACTGTTATTGCAAAATGGGACATCTTGTTCCAAGATGACAGTCTAAATAAAACCAAACTTATATCTACTGGAATCTTGATAAGGTTTGGCCGGTTCTGGAAACAAGGTTTCTCAAATGCAAATCTAGTAAATTATCTGGGATCTAGAAGAAAAAATTCTAACCAAGTAGGGTACAAGATTACCTACCTATCAGTTAGGCCCTGCGCTGCGCTACCAGTTACTGGATATCAACAAAAAGATTCCTAACTACTACCTACTAATCATACTGTTATTGCAAAATGGGACATCTTGTTCCAAGATGACAGTCTAAATAAAACCAAACTTATACTGGAATCTTGGTAAGGTTTGGCCGGTTATGGAAACAAGGTTTCTCGAGATCCTGTCAAAAAGGTTTTGATTAATGTTCTTGGAATTGGAACCCAATGGAAATAATTCATCCAGTTTTATCCAGCCATGGAGAGATTGTGAAAGCTACAGTCGTCAGTCAAGACAGAGGATCTTCTCAAGCTACTTTTGAAACTCGCAGAAATAAACAATGATATCGAGAAAACCAGACAAGACAAGTAGGTACTGTGTTGTGGAGAACCTGAACCTCTTTCTTCGTTTGGGACTTCCTTCCTTGTTTGGTTTTTATGATCGTCATTTGTATGATCACTTGTTCCGTTTATTATCTGGTTTTATTATCAACTTGCACAACCATAAAGAAAGAATAGGAGTTGAGGCATATACACCAAACAAGAGAGAAAGAGAGAGAGAGAGTCGTCAGTCAAGACAGAGGATCTTCTCGAGCTACTTTTGAAACTCGCAGAAATAAACAATGATATCGAGAAAACTAGACAAGACAAGGTACCGTGTTGCTCTCGTGCTTAGGAATTACCATGTTGGTGTTATTGATTTTGGATGGTTTATCATTGTTTTGTATGGAAGTTTATCGGTTATTGTGGTTTTGATTTCCTGTGTGTAAACTTTTACTTTTAAAATAATGGAAGTAATACACTTAAGTATTGGCTCTGTTGAACAAATTATATTGAGCGTTCACTTTGGAGTAAGTCGTAAAATGTATTGTTTTACTTGCTACAATTACTGCTTTTGGTACTTATTACATAAGAGCTGACTTTCCAGTTATGGTCAAGACAAGACCATGGTCCATACCCTTTGATAACGAATATAACGATACGATAAATACTCACATTACTAACACAACCACAAACCAAACATCCTTTAAAACTTTCTATCGAGCAAACAACTTACGAGGGAACCTCTATATGGAAACCAGACCGCGTCAACCACTTGACAAGATAAGACCTTTCCAAGTGTTGAAGACAGACTGAGATTGAATGACGACAAAAAAAAAAATCCAATTGTCCAACGTGTCTAGGACACTTTGAAAATAAATGAAGAAAAGTAAAAGACCATCCGGTGGAACAATGGAATAAATTATCAACTTGCACAACCATAAAGAAAGAATAGGAGTTGAGGCATATACACCAAACAAGAGAGAAAGAGAGAGAGAGAGAGGACAAAGATTAACAACGAGAAAAGGTTAACAACGTGGTATTCCTAGTTCTTCAGGAGTTCCTTTTGGTACCATCTGAAATTCTAGTAGAAAGCTTTCTAGAGAACCATCAATCATGTTATTGAGTTTTGTGAATTTGGTGATTGAAGCATCGGTGATTCTGACGTTATTGGCTGTCATGGGTTAATCACTTCACTGGATGTTTGGGCATCAATTTTGTGACGTTCCTTTCAGAGAGCTCCAACTTCATTTTGGAAGTCGTCTGAGATTGATTTGTGATTTCCAGGTATGTTTTTTACTTATGACAATGTCTCGGTTGTTTCTCAGCTCTTTTTGTTGCTTCTGTTTCTAAAGTTTCTAGTATGTAGGGTAAGTGTACCATTTATTCGCCCACCTAAAAAATGTACCATTTATTGGCCCACCTGCCCACATTTATTTTTCTAATTTTTGTTTTTATGACTACAATTTTTGAATAGCACTGGTTTGATAATTTCCAGGTATGTTTTTTACTTATGACAATGTCTCGGTTGTTTCTCAGCTCTTTTTGTTGCTTCTGTTTCTAAAGTTTCTAGTATGTAATGTAGGTAGTGGCGTATGGTACAGGTGGGCCAATAAATGGTACGTTTTTTAGGTGGGCGAATAAATGGTACACTTACCCTATGTAGGAAGGTTCCATTTCCTCATATTGTCTTTAGATCTCTTTTGATTTTCCTTCTAACTTTTTTCAAAGTGTTTAGCTTCATGTATTGCAATGTCCGCATGCATAGAAAAGGCTTGAGTAGGTTTGGCTATGTAATATTCATTTCTTTTCTCTCTAACGTTCCATACAGTCAAAAGCAACCTAGGAACTATGTACAAGAATCTGTAAGATGTTGATAACGATATTTTTTTCAAGCATAAAATTTGTATCTTATAATAAAAATTGTACAAGGTTCCGTCAACTAAATTCTAGAAATTATTCAGCACCCAATTTGATAGTTTCCCTTTCAGTAAACTTTCTAGTTCAGATTCCTACACAATGCAGAATTTTGGTCTGTTTCGATGGAGCCCTAAAAGAAACATCGTTTCCTAAAGACGTGATGTGAAATTTCGTACCATCCAAGATGAAAACGAAAAGACAAACAAGAATGTTACTAGAAATGTAGAAATGATGACCCTGTCAGTCCTCGTGGTCTAAAGATGATCAGGGAGTAGACCAGAGAACCCCTACCAAGCCTGGCTACCTGGCAGATAAAAGAGAGGGTTCTGATGACTTTAAAATTTTAAATGAACGATCCTCCCTCCCCTTAAGTATTGGCTCTGTTGTACAAATTATATTGAGCGTTCACTTTGGAGTAAGTCGTAAAATGTATTGTTTTACTTGCTACAATTACCTACTGCTTTCGGTACTTATTACATAAGAGCGTATACTTATTGTATTGTAAATCAATATTATAAAACTACTGATTTTAACCAGTTTTTTCCTTGATCTCAATCATATTATAAAGCAAAACACCACAATCTGACCCCTAAGAGTGACTATTAGTCTCGGCAATGGCCAAATGTAATACAGGGATTCACCCATGAAAACCTTCTACCTCAAAGGGTCTTGTTTAGATGTACAATAAATAAAGTAATACCTAATTACAGCCTAACTCCATACACAAAAAGCCCACCTCACACTTAGGTGTAGGGGCAAACAGCCCTAAAGGATTTAGGTTCTAAGAATCTAACAATCTGACCCCTAAGAGTGACTATTAGTCTCGGCAATGGCCAAATGTAATACAGGGATTCACCCATGAAAACCTTCTACCTCAAAGAGTCTTGTTTAGATGTACAATAAATAAAGTAATACCTAATTACAGCCTAACTCCATACACAAAAAAACCCATCTGAGACTTAGGTGTAGGGGCAAACAGTCCTAAAATATAGGTTAAGCTTTTACGAATTTACAAATACCTAATTGAAATTTTGAAAACAAATAGGTACCTAAAGTAAATTAAGTACATACTTCAAAGTTTTGATTGAAATATCAAGGCAGAATTCCAAAGACACTTTCAAAACCATCAGTGATCTCACCTTAACTTTCAATAATTTCACTTCAAAACCATAGGAAGATGCAATATGCTAATAAATGAACGAAGAAGAAATCTGCGCGAGAAAAGGTTAACAACGTGGTATTCCTAGTTCTTCAGGAGTTCCTTTTGGTACCATCTGAAATTCTACTAGAAAGCTTTCTAGAGAACCATCAATCATGTTATTGAGTTTTGTGAATTTGGTGATTGAAGCATCGGTGATTCCGACGTTATTAGCTGTCATGGGTTAATCACTTCACTGAATGTTTGGGCATCAATTTTGTTATGTTCCTTTCAGAGAGCTCCAACTTCATTTTGGAAGTCGTCTGAGATTGATTTGTGATTTACAGGTATGTTTTTTACTTATGGCAATGTCTCGGTTGTTTCTCAGCTCTTTTTGTTGCTTCTGTTTCTAAAGTTTCTAGTATGTTATGTAGGTAGTTATGTTGCATTTCTTTATGTTGCTCATATTGTCTTTAAATCTCTTTTGGTTTTCCTTCTAACTTTTTTCAAAGTGTTTAGCTTCATTTATTGCAATGTCCGCATGCATAGAAAAGGCTTGAGTAGGTTTGGCTATGTAATATTCATTTCTTTTCTCTGTAAAGTTCCATACAGTCAAAAGCAACTGTCCGCATGCATAGAAAAGGCTTGAGTAGGTTTGGCTATGTAATATTCATTTCTTTTCTCTGTAAAGTTCCATACAGTCAAAAGCAACCTAGGAACTATGTACAAGAATCTGTGAGATGTTGATAACGATATTTTTTTCAAGCATAAAATTTGTATCTTATAATAAAAATTGTACAAGGTTCCGTCAACTAAATTCTAGAAATTATCCAGCACCCAATTTGATAGTTTCCCTTTCAGTAAACTTTCTAGTTCAGGTTCTATTGTTTCCTACACAATTCAATTTGATAGTTTCCCTTTCAGTAAACTTTCTAGTTCAGGTTCTATTGTTTCCTACACAATTCAGAATTTTGGTCTGTTTCGATGGAGTCCTAAAAGAAACATCGTTTCCTAAAGACGTGATGTGAAATTTCGTACCATCCTAGATGAAAACGAAAAGACAAACAAGAATAAATTTTGGTCTGTTTCGATGGAGCCCTAAAAGAAACATCGTTTCCTAAAGACGTGATGTGAAATTTCGTACCATCCAAGATGAAAACGGAAAGACAAACAAGAATGTTACTAGAAATGTAGAAATGATGACCCTGTCAGTCCTCGTGGTCCAAAGATGATCAGGGAGTAGACCAGAGAACCCCTAACCAGCCTGGCTACCTGGCAGATAAAAAAGAGGGTTCTGATGACTTTAAAATTTTAAATGAACGATCCTCCCTCCTTAATCCGAGTTAGTAAAACTCTTTCAGCAAGCCGTCATTCAGCAAGGTTTCAAGAGGCAAAAAAGGTTATTGTACATACCCATCTAACTACCAACCTATCGTAATATCTTAAGCCATGAAACAAAAACAAACCTAGTTATACTCAAACCATAAAAAAACTATCAAAAGTAGCGAAAAGGATCACCTGTTAGAATACACGATGGAGGGAACTTTCCATTTTGTTCGAAGGACTTTTTGAAGAATTCACAAGTGGAAGAGATCCATCCAGATAGCGATAACAACAACAACAACAACAACAACAACATTAATAATGATAGCAATGATATCACAAGTGAAAGAGAAACTGATGAAGATCGAACAGATATAGAAGAACTCTGAGAGTTCACCAAGCAATTAGGAAAAGCAGCAAAGTGTAAAAAAGTTTTGTGAGCTTGAAAGAGTAAAATAAAAGAATAAAGATTGAAAGTGAGAGAATTAAATGAAGATCACTCTGCGGAATTAATAGACAGAGCACCCAACTGTGACCACACCATAAAAAAACTATCAAAAGTAGCGAAAAGGATCACCTGTTAGAATACACGATGGAGGGAACTTTCCATTTTGTTCGAAGGACTTTTTGAAGAATTCACAAGTGGAAGAGATCCATCCAGATAGCGATACCATAAAAAAACTATCAAAAGTAGCGAAAAGGATCACCTGTTAGAATACACGATGGAGGGAACTTTCCATTTTGTTCGAAGGACTTTGGAAAGAATTCACAAGTGGAAAAGATCCATCCAGATAGCGATAACAACAACAACAACAACAACAACAACAACAACAACAACAACAACAACAACAACAACAACATTAATAATGATAGCAATGATATCACAAGTGAAAGAGAAACTGATGAAGATCGAACAGATAATTATAGAAGAGCTCTGAGAGTTCACCAAGCAATTAGGAAAAGCAGCAAAGTGTAAAAAAGTTTTGTGAGCTTGAAAGAATAAAATAAAAGAATAAAGATTGAAAGTGAGAGAATTAAATGAAGATCACTCTACGGAATTAATAGACAGAGCACCCAACTGTGACCACAAACTAATTAAAAGTAGCTTGGACATTAATTTAGGATACCTACACCTTGTTAATTGGGCACCTATTTGAAAAATCTACCAAAAACCATACCAATTTTTCAGTGATGTTAAATCTCTAAAAAAACAAGATGTATAATATGTATTAACATAGAAATGGCTTCTGGTACAATTTAAAATCAAGTTCAGATGATATGTGGTTATTATAGCTAACTTTGTGAGTTCTTTCTCCAATTATGATCAGGTTTCGTTGAAAGTGTGGGCGTACCTTCTTCATTAGTAGGATCAAATGAGTGTGACAGCCACAAACTAATTAAAAGTAGCTTGGACATTAATTTAGGATACACCTTGTTAATTGGGCACCTATTTGAAGAATCTACTAAAAACCATGGCAATTATACAGTGATGTTAAATTTCTATTAAAAAGATGTATAATATTAGCATAGAGATAGCTTCTGGTACAATTTAAAATCAAGTTCAGATGACTTGTGCTTATTAAACATATTATTTGTAACTTCTTATGATCCGGTTTAATTGAAAGTGTAGGCGTACCTTCTTCATTAGTAGGATCAAATGAGTGTGACAGTAGGCAACTTTACTGACATTGATACTAATAAAGATACAAATGATGAGAGAAAAGACTTTCTAGTATCAACTGTAAAGTAGATATTTACAAGATCGATAAAAGATCGATGCCAAAGAAAGGCGAGAGATCGCTTGCCAAGGACTCGGAACGGCTGGCTTTCTCCTATCCTGTCTTCCTTCTCTCTTCGATTTTGGGACGATAAGACCATAGCAGTTACAGTTCCCTCTGTGAAACCTCTTGAAAAAAAAGGAATCCCTGAGATTCCTTACCTATCTTTCTTAACTAATATGTTTCTTAGAACGATATCTACATATAGTTAGCTTAGGAAGCATCCTCCTGTAGTTATTTTTACTACTTGTTATTATAAAATAAAGAAAATAAAACATTAAACAAATGCTCGGAGACTGTTTGGGAGTAACTAGCGAGCAGTCTGATAATACCAAACATCAATAAACGCTCAGGTACTGGTACTGAGACTGTAAATGTAAAGTTGCTAATTTGTAAATCAACCACAACTAATTAAAAGTAGCTTGGACATTAATTTAGGATACACCTTGTTAATTGGGCACCTATTTGAAGAATCTACTAAAAACCATACCAATTTTTCAGTGATGTTAAATCTCTAATAAACTCTAATAAACAAGATGTATAATATGTATTACCATAGGAATGGCTTCTGGTACAATTTAAAATCAAGTTCAGATGATATGTGGTTATTATAGATAACTTTGTGAGTTCTTTCTCCAATTATGATCAGGTTTCATTGAAAGTGTGGGCGTACCTTCTTCATTAGTAGGATCAAATGAGTGTGACAGTAGGATAGGCAACTTTACTGACATTGATACTAATAAAGAAACAAATGATGAGAGAAAAGACTTTCTGGTATCAACTGTAAAGTAGATACTTACAAGATCGATAAAAGATCGATTCGAAAGAAAGGCGAGAGATCGCTTGCTAAGGAATAATTTAAAAGAATCATATCTTTGAAAAAATCTGGGACTGTTAGGACTGCTTGAGTCACTTCATTGACTTAAATGATTATTTAATTAAGGAGCACGGTAGCGCTCCGCCCCGCCAAGTCAAGAAAGTTTGACCGCGCTTAAATTTACAACCTTCAAGAAGATCCTAAAAGAGGAGGTGGCAGCGGTATGGAACTTCAAAGAGTTAGCAGGAGTAGCAGAGGTGCACAGCTCACAGCAAATGACAGACACCAACCAATGAAGAGAATAATCTGCACAAGTGTTCTCGCAATTTTGGTTTGGAAACCGCAAAATAGTCCTCAACGAGGTCTAGCCCAAAATAGAAGAAATTGCCTGAAAAAAAAGTATTTCTGAAACTTCCCAATTCTCAGACACATTAACCACAAAACAAAACTCAGTATAGACATACTAAAAAAAGTAAATTGTATGGTCCGCTGGAGATCCTTAATAAGCCAACCATTAAAAGAATCATATCTTTGAAAAAATCTGGGACTGTTAGGACTGCTTGAGTCACTTCATTGACTTAAATGATTATTTAATTAAATTTACAACCTTCAAGAAGATCCTAAAAGAGGAGATGGCAGCGGTATGCAACTTCAAAGAGTTAGCAGGAGTAGCAGAGGTACACAGCTCACAGCAAATGACAGACACCACGCAATGAAGAGACTAATCTGCACACGTCCCTGAATAGAAAAAGGAAACTAATTCAATTCCAGTCTTTGAAATTCTAAGAGAAGTCTAAAATTTGACATATTATTTTGCTTTTACCACTTCGGATCGTAAACCGCATAATCCATGCAAATTTCAGTTACATAATCCGCACTCAAAACTAGACCTGAAATTTCCAAACGTACGCTTCAACCGCTGAAGTCTTGTAGGAAACCGATTTACAGGAGAAAGTAAGTGTGGTAAGTAATACAGAATGGTAATTCCTATAGGTAAGTAGTGTATTCATATTAGGCACTACTTCTTGTAGCATGTAGGATGTAGGAATCATAACACATAACCAAGTACCTACATACGCTCATATACCTAGTAACCTACAATGTCTACCTGTATGAAGTTGGTACAATAGCAATTGGTATTAGATGTTTGCCAAGAAACTCCTATGGGTACCTATTCACAGTATTTTATAATTGAAAAATTCAATTACAGTCATTTAAATTCGCTGTATCGTTTTCTACTGCCATCATTATTTGGCTATCTATAATGCTTCCATTCAAATGGTTGGATCTCGCTGGATATGTTTTATAATGTATTTTTGAATGTCTAATATGCTATTAGCTAGGTTTTTTTATGGTTTGTTCAGGATTTAGCTCTCATTATTTGGAGAATACTAGATCCAGTACATGTGTGAATATTTGTACTGAATAGACTATCCATGGGTACATTACACAGTGTATTAGTGGTTTCAATGAGGAGTTCCCAAGTGGATCCCATGAATAATTACAGGTTACCCTCGCTGACCTAGAGAGTTAACCCAGAACCGAAAAAGTATCTTGGAAGCACGAGTTTGAGAACATGGAAGAAATTAGTAGAGTAATAGGAAGAACGGAAATTACGGAACAAATAATACTAGTAGGTAGAATAGAATATGGAATTATGGAACAAATGAGCTGCCATGGCAAAAAAATTCCCACCTGATTTTCACCTGGTAAACTAGATGAGACTTTCAACAAGTATGATCAAAACCTGTGGGACCTATATTGTAATTTAGTAACATGTAGACTAGGTAGTCTGGCATACACTTTTCTCTAAAGGCGCCATATTATAGCATCGATTCCACGAATCTTGGAGCATTAGATAACAAAAATTGTTCTTCCAATCGGATTTGGCTATCAGTAAGATCGCTATCAAAACAATTTACAGCACATTCTTTTAACGAAACCATAATAATTATCATTATCACTCTGAATCCTTCAGCGTCTAAAGAATCATCCAAGAACAAACTTCTGAACTGGCTCCTAAATACATTGAAGCTTCTGAAAATATTGATAACTGTCTAGGTAGTCTAGAGCAATTAAAACAAATTGGAGCAAGGTTAATTCTAAGTATGTGAGCCATGGGTATGTCTAATATTCCCAAACGCATACATGGCTTTAACATGGATCTTTGAAAAACTTTGCATCGAAAGCCAATAATGCACCTTAAGTTTGAATTTCACTACAAATAAAGAAAAACATAACGAACATCTCGAAAAGAACAGTAAATAGAAATTCATATATAAGTACTTAAAATGATGGAGTACGATAGGGAGGTAGATGAAGTTGAGGTAGGAGGTAGGTAGAATAGAACATAATCCCAGAACAACTGAAAGAAAGCTAAAGGACGTAGAAAGTCAAGAGATCCAAAGACTCATAAGTGAAATGGCAACATTCATTAGCCTTTATTTCACACATTGTCCCAACCTCACGTCCCAAAGTCACCCAAGTCAAGGTCATAGGTCACCAAATTGTCACACGTATGCTACAACTCCCCAGAATGAAAGAATGAAACCAAGACACATACGAAGTACCACACATACTACAAATACAATGAAACAACCAACAACAGTAGGTACTACACATGTGTACATTGTACAATTAAATAGTCAAAAGTTTGAATTTCACTACAAATAAAGAAAAACATAACGAACATCTCGAAAAGAACAGTAAATAGAAATTCATATATAAGTACTTAAAAATAATGATGGAGTACGACAGAGAGGTAGATGAAGTTGAGGTAGGAGGTAGGTAGAATAGAACATAATCCCAGAACAACTCAAAGAAAGCTAAAGGACGTAGAAAGTCAAGAGATCCAAAGACTCATAAGTGAAATGGCAACATTCATTAGCCTTTGTTTCACACATTGTCCCAACCTCACGTCCCAAAGTCACCCAAGTCAAGGTCATAGGTCACCAAATTGTCACACGTATACTACAACTCCCCAGAATGAAAGAATGAAACCAACACACATACTACAAATACAATGAAACAACCAACAAGAGTAGGTACTACACATATGTACATTGTACAATTAAATAGCCAAGAACACGGCTATGCATTGAAACAATCAGCAGCAAGAGCATCAGGAGAAACAACAACAACAACAACAACAACAACAACAACAACAACAACAACAACAACAAAAGAAACAACATTGAAGAATACTGCTCCGTACGACTCCAAAGAAGACACAGAAGAAAAAGAAGAAAAAAAAGAGGATGACGATGAAAAAGAAGAAAAATATGAAGAACAAGAAGACGAATAAGAAGACGAGGAAGAAAAAGAAGACGATGATGAAGAAGTAAAAGAAGAAGCAGAAAAAGAAGACGAAGAAGGTGAAAAGGAGGAGCAGTAGAAGAAGAAGTAAAAGCAGAAGTAGAAGAAAAAGAAGAAGTAGAAAAAGAAAACACAAAATAAGAAGACGTAGAAGAAGAAGAACCACAACAACAACAACAACAACAACAACAACAACAACAACAACAACAACAACAAAAAGAATAAAAAAGAAACAGTTAAAGAAAAGATTCGAATGGAAACTATAATAAGATACCCCAAGCAGATATAATTACAGTCGTATATTGGTTACACAATCAGTGAATTGCTCGACTATGTCAAAATTGTGTCCAGTGAATACATCAGTCACATCAGGCTGGAGGCGAAAGTGAAATCAGAGAGGGAAATTGGTCTCTTTTGTTGTCACTGTGTCAAAGATGATGGTTCTAGGATTTTGGTTTTCAATAATAAGAGGCCAAAGGCATTTTTACCTTCCAATATGGGCCGGATAATGTCATTCATAAGCATAACTCCAAATGAAATGTGTATTCATAGCTTCAATCAAAATAGGTACATTGAGCCCAAAAAGAGCCCAACAATTTTACCTAGCTGAAGTTTTAATATGCCCAACAAATTTAATATACCTAGCTTGAGAATATTTTACAGCAATTTCATTATTGTCATTGGTATATTAGTAATGTCAGTTTTCCATCATTCCTGGATAAAGGTGATACCCCACCATCAATGTTGTTAGGGTATTTGTCTAATTGTTGTGTTTTTTCCTCGTTCCTCAATGGTTAGCTTTATAATTCATCTGACACTCGCGCCTATCTCCGTGACGTCATCTTGAAAGTTATATTCTTCCTGAGTATCTACATTAATTTGTAAAATTAGACACGCATTATTTATGACTATCTATTTGAATTTCTTGCTTAGACGCCACAGAGATTTTTTTTTAAGTTAGAAATTCACCAAAAAATAGGACCAAGCAATAATGACTCAATCCCATGCGAAGATCCATCTTACATATCTCCTAAGATTTTATCTCTCTTGAAATTTGATTCTGACCAACACACGCAACCTTCTGACCCCGAGGAAGAAAGTTAAGAAATGAATGGTTAAGAATGGTTTAACTCGGAATACATAGGCACTATGAATGGATTAACTTGGAAGACAATATGTAGGAGCTATGAAGCCTGTTGCTCGTTACGCGGAAATTCTAGAATTGTCCTTCCTGGGACTCCATTTTGACGAAATTTTGAAGACATGATGATTCTACACTATGGATAATAACCACTTGTAAAGAAAGCAACAGGATGGAATCTTCTTCAAAGATCTAAATGAGCCAGCTTGGAGAGCAGCGCGTCTGCCTTGTAAGCGCTAGGTCGCGGGTTAGATTCCAGCCTGGGGCGGATTTTATGCTGAACGGATAAGGTTCGTTCTCGGAACGACTGGCTTTCACCTACCCTGTCTTCATTCTCACTTCGATTTCGGAACAATAAGACCTTTACAGTTCCCTCTACCAAACCTCCTAAAAAAGATCTAAATGAATGTGCCGTCAAATCTCTCGGCAACCATGGGGAATATCAAGGGATATACTCATAGTGATATGATTCAAAGTGTTACCTGGTAGTCACTAGGCTACCGGAATTTTACTTTCTTTCAACAAAGGACTTACAACCATAGCTAGATACATTGCATCAAGCTCGGTATACCAAATTGACATTAAATTTGCTTGCTACGCGTAAGGATGACTAAGTGACTTTCAAAATTTACTAGAGGCTTTACTTCCTTTAGTTACTTGCTCAGTGACTTTCAACATTTCTTCGCCACTCACTCCATAAATCATCTGTAGTCTCACTTTTGCTATCGTTTCTATGCTGATAATATCATCTTTTTTTATCTTTTGGATGGTCTTTGTTTCTACAATAATCTTGGGCGGCTGAGCAGCTGGCGGTGTGAATTAAACATACCAAAACCTACAATAACAACAGGCGTGCATAGGGATCGAACAGAATAGAATAGCATATGCGAGTACCTTGTTTATACTGCCCCTTTACTCTCGCAGTCTAAACTACAGGTTTCAAGAGTCCTTTCACCAGCTTTAACCCAGCAGTTGGCTTCTACTATTGTGGTCAAATTTTCCAGCAATGTTGAAGATGAAATTCTTCAGCCCACGATTGAACCAACTCTCTCTTGATTACCAAACACTTGACCAGTACTCCACCGAGCCAGGCAGGTTTCACAGTCACATTTCTCACCAGCCGCTTTTCATGTGCTTGCTCAGTGACTTTCAACATTTCTTCGCCACTCACTCCATAAATCATCTGTAGTCTCACTTTTGCTATCGTTTCTATGCTGATAATATCATCTTTTTTTATCTTTTGGATGGTCTTTGTTTCTACAATAATCTTGGGCGGCTGAGCAGCTGGCGGTGTGAATTAAACATACCAAAACCTACAATAACAACAGGCGTGCATAGGGATCGAACAGAATAGAATAGCATATGCGAGTACCTTGTTTATACTGCCCCTTTACTCTCGCAGTCTAAACTACAGGTTTCAAGAGTCCTTTCACCAGCTTTAACCCAGCAGTTGGCTTCTACTATTGTGGTCAAATTTTCCAGCAATGTTGAAGATGAAATTCTTCAGCCCACGATTGAACCACTTGCTCAGTGACTTTCAACATTTCTTCGCCACTCACTCCATAAATCATCTGTAGTCTCACTTTTGCTATCGTTTCTATGCTGATAATCTCATCTTTTTTTTTTATATACAATATCTTTTGGATGGTCTTTGTTTCTACAATATTCTTGGGCGGCTGAGCAGCTGGTGGTGTGAATTAAAAATACCAAAACCTACAATAACAACAGTCGTGCATATTTAAAGGGATCGAACAGAATAGAAAAGCATATACGAGTACCTTGTTTATACTGCCCCTTTACTCTCGCAGTCTAAACAAGGACTCAGTCTAAACTACAGGATTCAAGAGTCCTTTTACCAGCTTTAACCCAGCAGTTGGCTACTACTATTGTGGTCAAATTTTCCAGCAATGTTGAAGATAAAATTCTTCAGCCCACGACTGAACCCACTCTCTCCTGATTACCAAACACTTGACCAGTACTCCACCGAGCCAGGCAGGTTTCACAGTGACATTTCTCACCAGCCGCTTTTCATGTATCATCCATTTTGACAAGTCGGCTAATTACCACGATCTTAGGATCGCTCTCTAAGATAGCTTCTTTCTAAGACAGAATAGTCCCACGTCATATACACACACCTGGGCCAACCTGTTCTTTACAAGTTTATAGCTTTATGGCCTGCGAAAAAGTGATGCTCCTGCTTCTGTTCTACGTTGGAGGATCTTCCAGAAACTTTGAACGAAAGTTGACCTCTCCGAGCATTGTGTTTAAGGAATCAGCTTCTTTCTAAGACAGAATAGTCCCACGTCATATACACACACCTGGGCCAACCTGTTCTTTACAAGTTTATAGCTTTATGGCCTGCAAAAAAGTGATGCTCCTGCTTCTATCCTACGTTGGAGGATCTTCCAGAAACTTTGAACGAAAGTTGACCTCTCCGAGAATTGTGTTTAAGGAATCTCTGAGCCAGCCTAGTTAGCTTAGTTGGTAGTGCGTCTGCCTTGTAAGCGCTAGGCCGCGGGTTCGATTCCCGCCCGGGGCGGATTTTATCCTGGTGGGATAATGTTCGTTCTCGGAACGGCTGGCTTTCTCGGCGGATTTTATCCTGATGGGATAATGTTCGTTCTCGGAACGGCTGGCTTTCTCCTATCCTGTCTTCCTTCTCTCATCTCTCTTCGATTTCGGGACGATAAGACCATAGCAGTTACAGTTCCCTCTGTCAAACCTCTTGAAAAAAAAGGGGGGGGAATCCCTGAGATTCCTTACCTATCTTTCTCAACTAAATATGTTTCTTAGAACGATATCTATAGTTAGCTTGGGAAGGATCCTCCTGTAGTTATTTTTACTACTTGTTATTATAAAATAAAGAAAATAAAACATTATACAAATGCTCGGAGACTGTTTGGGAGTAACTACCGAGCAGTCTGATATTACCAAACACCAATAAACGCTCAGGTACTGGTTCTGAGACTGTAAAGTTGCTAATTTGTAAATCGGCCAAAAAATTCAAGTTCTCGCAATTTTGGTTTGGAAACCGCAAAATAGTCCTCAACGAGGTCTAGCCCAAAATAGAAGAAATTGCCTGAAAAAAAAGTATTGCTGAAACTTCCCAATTCTCAGACACATTAACCACAAAACAAAACTCAGTATAGACATACTAAAAAGAAGTAAATTGTATAGGCGCTGGTCCGCTGGAGATCCTTAATAAGCCAATGATGGCAGGACCATCAAATTTGGCAAATGAGCAAGGTAAAAACAAATCTCACAAACTTAAGCTCATGATAACTGCCATAACTGGTACCAAGGAAGAGGTATAACAATATTCAACAAAATATGTAGATACTTAGATAGGTACTCTACTATTTTATCAAATGAAAACCATTCGAAACCAAAAACAAGATACGGGTATCATGGTCAAGATGGATTTGTATTTGTACTTTGTAGCCATCGCGGGAGAAAGTTGGCTATTTTGTGGTCCAGGTCCAGGAGATGATGAATATGAGATTTGTTTGGAGTAGTAGAGAGGTAATTGCTTAAAAAGAACCCCAATATGCATGCTTTAATGAAATTTAAGTAGATAGTCTGAGTATGGATCTTGGTGGTATGGGTCTATTGACTCTATTGGGTACTGGACGCTATAACTGTTTGAATGGGCGATCTACCGGATGGTTGGGAAGACATGGAGTTTTGAACTTGAGACTTGGGTGTACCAAATAAATTTTCTTATAGCTCTGACGAACAAATAAGTAATAAGTTGGCGAACTTTGTCATGTAGGTACCTTACGTAAAGGGACTCCTATTTGGCAGTATATAAATAAGCACTGTAGATTCGTAGAAGCTTAACCCATCCTTTAGGGCTGTTTGCCCCTACACCTAAGCCTCGGAGTGGGCTTTTTGTTCTTGTAAATAAGCACTAATGTTGGTTATTATTGTTCTATCTCTCATGTTGATATTATTGATCTAATCAGTGCTCCGGTGACATAGGTCTCAAATAGTCGATGGCTCTACTTAACCCCTTACCAACGGTACTCCATGAAAGAGAATACGTGGGTTATTCAATAATGCCAAATCCACCTGCAGTACAGCTATTTGTGTCAGATATCTCTATGAACTTCAATCGCCAATTCGAATTTCCATAACCAGAACTCTGAGTCATTAGGTTCCTACTCATACTCTGTTGGTGACTTGAAATTCCTCTGGTGCATTTTGATGTGGCATAGATGTTGACTATGTGACAATGTGACATAAATGTTGACTATGTGTGTTTATAATGTTGAAGTTACGTACATATCAACATTTATACTGATACTGTGTCAAAGTATGCACTTTTTACTTGTGGTTTTTGGGAACCCGGGGGTTCGCCCTTGATTTGGCAACAAGATACCCGCCTCGTCAATTCCTGAGTGAGGCCGGGAAAAGTCAGAAGCACGCCTTACTTGCACAGATGGTTCCTCATCCGGATAGCAACCACGGAACATTTCCCTCAACCAAAAGAATGTATGAGACGAAGATATTGATGAAGTTTTTAATCAAGTTGTTCAAGTCTACGAAACTTTCGTAAAATCCTGTATATGACCATCATACATTATCATATATCTCGGAGCAGGTTGCCAGGTCAAGCATCCGCAATCTTCCACATAACATCTCTCCCGATGTCCCACAAACTTCTGGCAGTTTACCACTTCAATTTCTAAAATTACCTTCGTCTTCAGAAAGATTGTTTTCGAGACTTTCATCGATTTGATTGAATGAATAGTTAGGAAGATACCTCTACATCGAAAAGGAAGATACTGTTAATACCTATGCTTAATGAGCTGACAAAATTGGATACCCATTCCCCAAGTATATTACTCTTTGAGTCTTTCAAAGAATGTGAATAAAATCAGGATGCTATCTTCAACTGGTGCTAGACGAGCCATTAAATCTTGAATAAATTCACGAGGAATCACGAGATTGGAATTGTTTCTTTGATAGTGAGATTGATAATAATGATATGTTATGCTTTGAGTGCTGAGTCTTTCAAAGAATGTGAATGAAATCAGGATGCTATCTTCAACTGGTGCTAGACGAGCCATTAAATCTTGAATAAACTCACGAGGAATCACGAGATTGGAATTGTTTCTTTGATAGTGAGATTGATAATAATGATATGTCAATGCCTTCCTATCTTTCAAAGTTTCTCTCCGATTGGTAACTTTCGTTTCCTATTCCATGTACCTATTTGAGGTTTCCCCAAAGTCTTTCAAAATTAATCAATTAACCCGAAATTGACAATAGACACTCATGGAACACTAGACCCTCATGTTAACAAAACTTATCAATTTGATGAAGAGTTTCTTATGTCCTCATATATGTACCTTCTGGAAATGTTTCTGTTTCAGAATATAGGATTTGAACTCCCATTACCAAATACCAAAAGTTATACTCAAAACACTCGTATAGGATTTGGAGTGCCATTATGAAAAGCTATACCCAATCTTGAGACTCAAGAGTACTTTCTAGTACCTATATCCTACACCTAGGTAAGAAATTCCATGTCAAGAAAGCTAAGATTGTTAGAGAAAACACAGGGATTTGAAAAACGAACAATATTTATTTAATAAATAGAAAATTATATTGTAATTTACAAATAACGTTAAACTTCATTGAAGTATTGTGGTTAAATAAAAATATAACAAGACAATACATGGTATTCAGAGAAGAATAAATAATTATTTTAGAACAATTCATGATGGCAATTTCATGAACGAAGTATGTACCCTACAAGTTATTATTTATGAAATAATGTTACATCAATTGGAAATATTTATAAAATATGAAGAAATCAAGGAACTACATACATATTTACAAATAAATAAAAAATAAGTAGGTAGATGCCATTATGGGACACAAAAAAGTATAAAAACTGATACATGATACAACTTTGAACACTTTTTTTTGTAATAAAAAAAGTGTGTGGTAGTATTAGAACTTCTGAATCGGGTATCGATTTTTTTTTTTTTCAAAATAAATAAAAATGAAAAATAAATAGGTAAATAAAAAAAACAGATAAGATATTCCAAATGAATGAAATGCCTCAATACCTACCTACATCTGTATATAAAAAAGGCAAATTCTCACGGTTTTTTCTTACCTTTTTTTTACCAAAACTTCTTTGAAGTATTTAATTAACATCTTTCCAAACTTTTTTCATGTTTTTTTTTTTAAGTACTTGAATGGAGCAAGTTTTTGTTTTGATAGTACCTATCTAATGAAGTATTTTATATCAATTGATTAGGTACTTAACAGGTGTAGCTAACCTGAACCATTAACATTACCTCCCAACTCACCGAATCTTTCGGTGTCCATATCTTCTAAATCCTTTGAAGTCTTTTTTATAAAGTCTTGACCAAACTGTAGTCTTTTTTTTTTTTCTTCGCCAAATTGGGGATTTAATAATAATGTACGCACGAGCAGAACTTCCGAGTATTTCATAATTTCCAATGATTTCACTGATTTTACTGTTAAATAGATTATTATTCCCAACATCCTCAATTCTTTTTACAATCTCAACCAAGGCAAATTACCTTACAAAGTGCCTTTATCAGTTGTTAATTGTGGTTGGGCACAAAAGAAAGGTCTAAATTGTTTGCACTACAACTATAAAGCCTTCTAAGGACAATTTAAGCAAAGTGCTCATTGATGAAGGCCCTCCTAATCACTGCCCCAGCTCCATTTCTTCCAACTCCATCATTTACTACTACATCTTCTTCCACCTCTTCTTCTACTTCATCCTCTGCAGGTAGTTCCTGCCTGGTCTGCACAGCAATATTGTGCAAAACAGCACAGGCTGTCACAATATGTGTGCATGTAACAGGGCTGTTGGCGAGTTTTCTTCTCAGACAAGCAAATCTTCGCTTCCAAATTCCAAATAACCTTTCTACACTATTTCTTGTTTTTATATGTGCCTTGTTATACCTCTGCTCTTGAGGAGTAGTGGGATTCAGCAAAGGGGTATACAGGAATGTGTTTTGTGCATATCCACTATCACCTAACAGGATGCCCCTCACTTCCCCACGTTCAAATCTGTGACACACTCTAGAGTTGGTAAATATTCTGGAATCATGCACCGACCCTGGCCACCCTGAGACTACATCCCATATTTCCAGGTTGGGGCCACCAATGACTTGAACATTAAGTGAAAACGTTCCTTTCCTATTCCGGAAATTTTCTCCGTTTTCCACTGAAGGTAGTTGGATGGGTACATGTGTACAATCCACACAACCTACAACACCTGGGAAGTTTCCGATACCTTGGAAGGCTACCTTTGTTGGAGCAAGTTGTTCAGGGAATTTCACATAGTTCACATGGGCTTGTGCTAGTGCCTTGCTAACTTCCTTCACCAAACGGCACATTGTTGGCTGAGAGACCCCATGTGAATCTCCTGTAAAAATCTGAAACAGAGATAATTTTATAAAAAAGTTAATAGGGTACCTGGCGGAAATTTCTATGAAAATAAGAATAGTGCTTATTTATACAGCTTGCATAGGATTAAAAAGTCCTTTACTTCGGCAGTAAGCAACTGCTATCATTGAGGTGAAGTCAGATTCTCAAATTATCTTGAGGATAAAATTCCATACCTTGGTTGGGATTGAACCCACACCCTCCTGTTTATCAAGTGAGCATCTTGACCATTACACCACCGAGGCAAGTTCTTGACCACTACACCACCGAGGCAGGTTTATATAAAAAATAATAAACTTTTACTATTTGGCCAAGCCTTTAACAAACAAGAGCTTCTGTTAATACCTATTTCAGAATAAAAATGAACTGACTGTATTACACGGTAAGTTCCTTTAATGCAATGTGTTTATTGAAACTAAAAGAATTTAAACTTCTTTGAAGATCATTTAATTTGCCTAGTTTTACAGATTTTTTCAACCTATTTTATTATTTCTTTACACTTACCTGGAAGTTCCCAGTTGCATAAAACTGAATCACAGCAAGAAGTCTTGTCATTGGTGGCTGTTTAACACCTTGCATGGTGTTGGTTTCCAGAACATTCCTTGCCAAAGGAAAAATTATGTTCAAAACAACATCCTTTGAGAATCTGAAACAAAATTTAAAATTGTATTGATCAATGAAAATTGAAAAAGTGTTGGAGTGTTTTCAGTTTGCTACCCTCGGGGTTTATTACCTCAGAGCTTCTTGTTCTGTCCAGAGTGGCATGTTGTTATATTTATAACTATTTTTCTATATATGGAAACTATACCTAGAAACCTAGATCTATAGTGCCTGATACATAAGTTATATAGTGGCATTTTTTCATTTAACATACCTGTAGCGCCTGAAAAACTGATCATCATCAAATGCTTCCAACAAGTTTCCTGGATCTCGCAAGTATCTCTTGGGAGCTCGTGCCAAGTTGTACTCATTTTCACGATAGTGACCCAAAAATTAATCAAATTCATCCATATTTAAGAAAACCCAAACTTTATAAAGAAATAAAACAAAAACCACCTAGTTAACTCAAAATCAAACATATAATAAATGATCAAAAATTCAAAATTTCAAATGAAAACACTTGTTTTGAAAAATCCCGGGTAAAATTACGGTGTTGCCAACGCGTACCACACGCTTAGCATCACCTTAGGTAAAACCGGTCTTACCCCTTACCGGACTTGTTCATAAATACCATTCTATTTTGAACCGGCTCAGAACGTGATTACCTCTGAGTGCGTTTTTTCTCAAGTAAATTCTCAGAACGATCTGAAGAACTTGTTCATAAATACGGGTGTTAGGCGACAACATTACTTAACATTGTGTAAGAATATCTGTGTTTTCTTTCGGCCTCATGAGGTCACCTTGTTGTAAATCTTTGAGCCGATGTACCTTGAGTCCTTTCAAGCCTTCATGTTCGAATTTTCTTCAGTTTTTATTAACCCTTATGAGTAGACTTACCCTTATAGATTCCTGATGGTATCAGAATTTTCCATTTAATTTGGAAACTCTCATAGAGAGATCTGGATTTTTGAGAACAGAAGTGTAATCGTCAAAGTTGCCTCTTGTGTCTTTCAGGATATTTTGCAACTTGAAATACATCTGAACAAGCAAACTTATGTACGTACTTTGGAATTCTCCCCGAGCTTACGATATGCTTGAACTATTTTCAGGGGTGAATTTTGTGAAATTTGTCAGGGCTGATCTCCCGAACTTTGAAAAAAGAGCCTCTCTCCCTCGTCTCTTTGAGAACAGAAGTGTAATCGTCAAAGTTGCCTCTTGTGTCTTTCAGGATATTTTGCAACTTGAAATACATCTGAACAAGCAAACTTACGTACTTTGGAATTCTCCCCGAGCTTACGATATGCTTGAACTATTTTCAGGGGTGAATCTTGTGAAATTTGTCAGGGCTGATCTCCCGAACTTTGAAAAAAAGAGCTATAACAGCAAACTTACGTACTTTGGAATTCTCCCCGAGCTTACGATATGCTTGAACTATTTTCAGGGGTGAATCTTGTGAAATTTGTCAGGGCCCAGGGCTGATCTCCCGAACTTTGAAAAAAAGAGCTACAACCTCTCTCCCTCGTCCCATTTTCATTCTGCCTCGGATCCCAGTTTTAACTGTGAGCTACAACCTCTCTCCCTCGTCCCATTTTCATTCTGCCTCGGATCCCAGTTTTAACTGCCCCCGAAAAAGACCCTGATTTTAATTCGAAATATGAGAAGTATTTTGTCGAGAGGCTTAGGAAGGAATGGAAAAGAGATAAAACTTCAGGGACGTCTCGGTAGAATGATTTTCCAGCTGGCTTTTGCTATATGCGAGAAAAACTTTGTTATATCCGAAGATTCGAGAGGCTTAGGAAGGAATGGAAAAGAGATAAAACTTCAGGGACGTCTCGGTAGAATGATTTTCCAGCTGGCTTTTGCTATATGCGAGAAAAACTTTGTTATATCCGAAGACGTAAAAGGACTTTTCGGTTTTCCGATGTATGTATCCATTGTATTGAAATAGCAAAGGTTGAGTTCGAAGGTCATCCAATCATAAAAATATGAATGAATGTTCAATCAATCTTCTTTATGTTCATAAATAAATAAAAATGGTTTATGTAAAAATAAATAAATAAAAATATTATAGCCAAAACCATATTTCAGCCCAAAGCAATCACCTAGGGCTGATGGAGAGTCTGACGAAAAACGCGGTAGAATGATTTTCCAGCTGGCTTTTGCTATATGCGAGAAAAACTTTGTTATATCCGAAGACGTAAAAGGACTTTTCGGTTTTCCGTTGTATGTATCCATTGTAGGAAATACCAAAGGTTGAGTTCGAAGGTCATCCAATCATAAAAATATTATAGCCAAAACCATATTTCAGCCCAAAGCAATCACCTAGGGCTGATGGAGAGTCTGACGAAAAACAGGAAAAGGCGAGGAAGAAGATGCTAAACTTGTGTGTGTATCACAGTATTTGATAAAGCACGTACGTGAGGTGATGCTTTATTTCGCCAAACGCCGCGCCGCGTGCGATTTTTTTTTCTACGCTCATAGTCTCATTTTTTGTGTGTGTATCACAGTATTTGATAAAGCACGTACGTGAGGTGATGCTTTATTTCGCCAAACGCCGCGCCGCGTGCGATTTTTTTTTTTTACGCTCATCATAGTCTCCTTTCATCCCTCATGGAAAGCGCATCCCGTGTTCGTGCTTTATCAAACCCAACGATTCCCAGTCGGCTGGGATTTTCTCGGGAAAACGGGATTACGTGCAGCCCTCTCCTTGTTTTCTCCCCCTCCAAGTCAAGTTTGTTTAGTTTTGTCATTAGTTAGTCCTTCAAACCGGAGGGAGGAAGGATAATGTGGGAGGAATGGGTAAGCAGGTGGAATGGATTTCTCTCCCCCGTCTTTTTTTTCCCTAGGAAAATCCATTGCAAGTGTAATACCGTCTTATGGAACGGTAGTTTTTTCTCGGGAAAACGGGATTACGTGCAGCCCTCTCCTTGTTTTCTCCCCCTCCAAGTCAAGTTTGTTTAGTTTTGTCATTAGTTAGTCGTTCAAACCAGGGGGAGGAGGGATAATGTGGGAGAAATGGGTAAGCAGGTGGAATGGATTTCTCTCCCCCGTCTTTTTTTCCCTAGGAAAATCCATTGCAAGTGTAATACCGTCTTATAAAACGGTAGGTTTGGGGAATTCACTGCAAAATGTCTTTCCTATGCTCACGAGGTGATTGTGTTGTGTATTTCTTCCGTAAATATTTCACCACAGTAGTCTCTGACCTTTTTTTAAGAGGTTGTAGGTAAATATGTAGGTATGTATTTGGATTAGAGAAGGGGGAGTCCTGGGAGCTTTGCTCGGAGGAAGCAAGGTGGGCGAAACACAAGAGTAGTAAGGGGACACATATCCTGGGGGGGAATGGAAGAAAAATACTTTAATAATAGAAAGTAAAATATCAAAATGAGTTTTCATAGCGAATAGCTTCCTGATGAAGAGAAGGGGGAGTCCTGGGAGCTTTGCTCGGAGGAAGCAAGGTGGGCGAAACACAAGAGTAGTAAGGGGACACATATCCTGGGGGGGGAATGGAAGAAAAATACTTTAATAATAGAAAGTAAAATATCAAAATGAGTTTTCATAGCGAATAGCTTCCTAATGAAGCAAGGAAAAGAGTTTTGTAAAAATAATTGGAAAAAGATGAATTAAAAATAATAAACCCCACCCGTGCTCAGCCACATTGGGTTTATAATACTTATCTACTCTGTTGAAAAACGAACAAATAGCCAAGGATCTCCTAACTTCCTAAGAAACAAGTTAACTCGATTTTTATGAACCCCCGTTATTCACAGGTGTGTATGCAATGTGCGTAGCACATCAAAAATTCTTTATTGAATTCAGGAGAGTCCACCTACACTGCATGTTTGGTAGTTTTGGCCAGATGATTTGTAACAATAAATGTTCAGTCTGAAATCTTGAAATCCGTGTCTTCCACACTAAACACTGCACAAATTAATTTACTTGTTCTTGTGAGGAACGGTTAGCTCAGTGGTAATGGACTTGCTTGTCATGTAGAAGGTCCCGGGTTCGAATCACAAAGTATACAAAAAATTGTACTTGTATTTCGATTGCGAATATTTCAACGGGTTTTTTGGTGTTATCATGTTGACCTAACACCTAAATGGGAAGCATTGTATCTAGGTTCTATTTGATGAGGGACACACTAAGGGATGGGCATGCTACGACACAGACCACACGAGTCTAAAATTTATTGACTCACCATCAGCAACCGTTCCCTCCTCTTCTTCCTCCTCTCCTAGACCAATGAGTTGTTTCGTTTTCTCTAGCATCTTGGGCATGTTCAACTGAATGGATTTCGACTTGACAATGGCCCGTAATCTATGCCAGATCAGCGAATCGATCTCCGTTCCCTCCTCTTCTTCCTCCTCTCCTAGACCAATGAGCTGTTTCGTTTTCTCTAGCATCTTGGGCATGTTCAACTGAATGGATTTCGACTTGATAATGGCCCGTAATCTATGCCAGATCAGGGAATCGATCTCGGACTCTCGTGCATCCTCGTCCAGGCTTGGATCGAACAGGGGCTTCTCTTCTTGGTTGAACGAGAGGGACCTCGCCATGCCTGGTTTAGCTATGAGGTCCACCCCTGAAAAACAATTTCAATATCATTAATTTCGAGTTCGATTCCCCCCGGGGGCGGATTTTAAGAATACAGTACGTTCTCCATGATCATTCAAATGCTCGGAGATGCTCAGAGTTGTCACATAGGCAGTGTCTCCCGTTTTGAATTCGCAAGAGAATTCTTCTCCAATGTTGGGGCCGTTCAAGAACATCCTCGTAGGTAATCTGTCAACAGGTCCAAATTCGTCTCTGAATTTCATGAACTTTTAGGTAGCTTTGGAAAGATGAGCGGCTCAGCCTCCCTGCAGTCACATTCCATCATCAGGTCACATTCAGGCTTTCTATCCAGAGTGTGGTCTTTCAAACTTCCAAGTACTTTTTCCTGTAGCTTTTTGGGAAATCCTTGATACGGTCCCCCTATGGAACCTTAGAAAAATGCCGTAGCAAAAATTCAATTTATTAATCTGTACATTTTATGTTTGTCATTTTGCTTGTTCAATTGTTATTCATCATGTTTTGTAATTATTGTTGAATAAAAGTAATATTACCTATTACCATTTACCATGACCCAAAAAACACAACTCCGACCCAAAGTTGTGACTTTCGTTAGAAATGTACCTATAGCTCACCCCTAAAGGAGATTTAGCTAAAAATCTGGTGTTAGCATTACACATCTTTCCATACCTATTAAATTTTTTACGATACCTATCTCTCAATAATTAAGTCATAAAAAAAAAGATTATTTTGTCCGCATTTTCCATTACATCCCTGTAGAAGAGCTTTTCTTGGGTCATATTTTAGGATGTATTTACTTGTAGTACTAAGATGGAATGACTGACTTTGCCTTGATCATTAGCTGGCTCAAACATTCTTCAATATAACCAATCCAAACTTCCAAACCCATCGTAACACATGCAACATCCCATCCCTTCAATATAAAACGCAATCCTTGTATCTTTGTGGAAGCACACCTCTTGTTGATCTTATTGGTCTCGGTGATCTTGCTGGAACTGCCGATGTATGGGTGTGACTGACTTAGATAGATGCAGGGGCTGGCTCAAACATTCTTCAATATAACCAATCCAAACCCATCGTAACAGTAACACATACAACATCCCCTCCCTTCAATATAAAACGAAATCCTTGTATCTTTGTGAAAGCACACCTCTTGTAGATCTTATTGGTCTCGGGGATCTTACTGGAACTGCCGATGTATGGGGAGGTGATACATTTACAGGTACATCCACTTCATCATTCACATCTGCAGGCACATAAATTTCATTATCACTTACATTCACATCTGCAGGCACATTCAGTTCATTATCACTCACATCTTGCATTTCACACTCCGGATTGGTAATTTAAACAAAATTCTGCACAAGTATGAACCTAGGATGGCGGAAGCACAATCGAGTGGCAGGGTTCCGGAACTTAATAAAGCTGTATTTGTCAGGGTTCTGGAAATAACCCAATAATGAAGTTTTAGTCAAAAAATTGCCCAAATTTCTTAATAAAGCTTAGGTACCATTGTTAAAACTCTTTGTTTTATCATTCTAACAGATCAGTGACGTCAACTTTTTATTAAAATGAATAGAAAGAAGTAAAAGTTGCTTTGGTGCTCACTCACACAGAAAGTGGACAGAAGTTTTCGCTTTAACCAGAACTCTTGCTCATAACACGGACTCGGTTCAATTCTTGGAGGGCCAGTCTCTTTAGTTTGGATGGTATAGCGGACTATAGCGTCTACTTTGTAAGCGCTAGGTCGCGGATTGGATTCCCGTCCGAGGCGGATTTGATCCTAAACCAGATGGTTCGTTTTCGGAAGGCTGGCTTTCTCCTATTCCTTCCTTCGTTTTCGGGACGATGAGACCTCAGCGGTTAGAGTTCCCTCTATCAAACGTCTTAAAAAAATTAGATAATTTTTGGAGGAAACATTGAGGTGTGTCTTCGCCATTTTCTTCGGGTGTTCCCCCGATCAGAACAAACGAGAGTGAAATGAAGAGGACGTGATGCGTGTAGGACAACATTACCCATGTAGCGTGTAATAAGAGGACTGTATCAGAATATGAGAGTATATCTAGCCAATTATATGTATGTCCAGTAGGTATATTGTCTTACCATATGGCAAGATTTCAAAACAGATATTATGGCCTGCGTGTAATAAGAGGACTGTATCAGAATATGAGAGTATATCTAGCCAATTATATGTATGTCCAGTAGGTATATTGTCTTACCATATGGCGAGATTTCAAAACAGATATTATGGCCTGTGAGGTCTTTCTTGATGTACAATTATCGTGTAAGACCTAGTGAGTCTGGATCTGAAGACTTTCGATCCGATTCCTCCAAAAATTCCCCGATTTTCCAAGACGTTTGATAGAGGGGCCTGTAACTGCTGAGGTCTTATCGTCCCGAAATTAAAGAGAGAAGAAAATCTAGAAGATCTCCCCAAGAATATCAAACACAAGAATGTAAAAATAACACTATTGAACACTTTGGCACTTTACTGAACTAAATAAACGAAGGACACTATTAACTAAAGGAGAACACAATCAAAAATAGAAAATAGAACACTTGAGAAATATAAAACTGACAAATCCTCTACCGAAAACTGTGGAAGAAAAAACTCACACAAACTACTAAAAAAGTAAGTAGCAAAAGTAAAACACTACAAGATCTAGAAGATCTCCCCAAGAATATCAAACACAAGAATGTAAAAATAACACTATTGAACACTTTGGCACTTTACTGAACTAAATAAACAAAGAACACTATTAACTAAACGAGAACAAAATCAAAAATAGAAAATAGAACACTTGAGAAAGATAAAACTGACAAATCCTCTACCGAAAAACTGTGGAAGAAAAAACTCGCACAAACTACTAAAAAAGTAAGTAGCAAAACAAAACACTACAAGCTAATGACTTTGCAACGGCAAATGGTAAACTCAAAGTTCCTTTGGTAAAAATTGAAGATGTTGACCATCTTACTGACAGGCACACCTGATCAGGTCCGCCTGTCAGGTCTACCTGATAGTGAGTGACTGGCAAAAGTAATGCCTGAGAAACACACACTAAATAAGAACCTACCTCAACATATTATCCATCTAGAAGATCTCCCCAAGAATATCAAACACAAGAATGTAAAAATAACACTATTGAACACTTTGGCACTTCACTGAACTAAATAAACACTATTAACTAAAGGAGAACACAATCAAAAATAGAACACTTGAGAAAGATAAAACTGACAAATCCTCTACCGAAAAACTGTGGAAGAAAAAACTCACACAAACTACTAAAAAAGCAAGTAGCAAAAGTAAAACACTACAAGCTAATGACTATTGCAACGGCAAATGGTAAACTCAAAATTCCTTTGGTAAAAATTGAAGATGTTGACCATTCCGAGGTGAGCACTCAAATGAACATGGATCTTGCTGACTAGATGAAAAACTAGAAAATGAAATTATTCTAAATTTCTGACTGGTAATGAGCCATATTGCTTGTGCTCATTGATAGTTATAGTAGGTTTCAAGTCTTCTCTAGTGTAAATAGAGAAAAAAGGAGCTTTCTTGTTATGGAACCATGCGTAAGCATTATGAATAATCATAAGAGCTATGCTAGACAAGTCCCATCAGGATAAAATCCGCCCCGGGCGGGAATCGAACCCGCGGCCTAGCGCTTACACCTACTCTGTTTAAATCTTAGGTGTATTACCTACTCTGTTTAAATCTTTAAATCTCAAAACAGATCTACAAATCTAAATTTCTATCTCCAACTTGTTGAAGTTCATGGTGGCTATTAGGTTTGTAAGTTGTTCGCGGCTAGACAAGCTAGACCTCTTTGGTACCCGAACCAAACACAGTCAGACAGATTGCACAAAGTTGATGGATTGAAGTACAGACGAACCTGGATGTAAGAGAAATTTGTCTAGAGGTCTAGATAATTATTTAAAATAAGCCATCACAATAACACTTTGAATGCACCAGTTTTCAATGGATCACTAAAGTTGATCAACGTTGCGCGTGGTCGGAATTCCGTAGAGGTGACCATTTTGGCAATCGCGTGCTGCTAGCTTTTGCCGGTCCTATTCAGGGCGGGTGAGGTTAATATGAGGTGGGTGATTTGTCGCCAAATGGTTGGTAAAACCGCCGTCTCTAACGACCTTGGCAGTTGTATATTGACGTTAAACAACAACAACAACACCACCACCACCACCACCAACAAATGAATTTCTATTACCTATAAAACAATATCATGGACTAATCTAACTTACCAATCACATTGATTGTTAACATTTAAACATACAAGTGACATTATTGGTGATGACATTCCTAGGACATTGATGTCTGAGAAACTATGCCATAGGGAAGTTAAGTCAATAGTTGAAAGGAAATTAGTACCTACCAGGCTGGTACTACCTATAACAGAACCAATAGCTCAGGAACTTTCTTCTGTTGTAGAAAACATAGGTGATGTATTGTTGACAGAGTATGGATCTTATTTTCAAATGAAACAAGCTGGGCCCGTCCCTCCGGGAATTTTTTAGCCCGTAGTTTATTCGATCATGATTAAAGCAAATCAGTACCAGTGTAAAAAGATCATTGAAATATGGAGATTGATTGCAAATTAGGGCCTTGGTAATGCTGTGATATCCACAAGATTTGTGAAAAAGCTTTGCTTTATCACAAAGAATTTGAGAGAAAGAATACTCGTAATAAATACTATTCCTATCTCACGGACACGGAAAGTAAATGGGGAGATTTTGTAATCAAAATTAGCGTCCCCTTAACTGAACTCTTTAACATTATTTGACGAAAATTCCCTTCTGCGCCTGTATATCCACAAGATTTGTGAAAAAGCTCTGCTTTATCACAAAGAATTTGAGAGAAAGAATACTCGTAATAGGTACTATTCCTATCTCACGGATACGGAAAGTAAACAGGGAGATTTTGTAATCAAAATTAGCGTCCCCATAACTGAACTCTTTAACATCTGACGAAAATTCCCTTCTGCGCCTGTGCAGAATCGAGTTTTGGTCAACTTACGTCTTACGTTTCAATTATCGCCACTTAAGTTAGCAGTGCAAAAACTCTCTATCTCTATTCTTCGCCTTCGGGTTAAATAGATATATACCGAAACAATACGGTCAACTTACGTCTTACGTTTCAATTATCGTCACTTAAGTTAGCAGTGCAAAAACTCTCTATCTCTATTCTTCGCCTTCGGGTTAAATAGATATACCTCCCTTATCAGACCCCCAAAAAAAAAAAAAAAAAAAAAAAAAAAAAAACATCAATGATGTTCCCTATGTGTCATAATATTTTCAATGCGAGTATGTCACCAATATGTTATTGATAGGCAGATATTGGTATTGGTATTGAACCAGGACTATACCATACTGTTGTAGGTACCAGAAATATAGGTACATAACTACATCATACTACATACCATGGTACCAATGAGTTTCACTCTATTAGATATTGGCAACAACCTAATTAGAACATTCCACACTTCACCGCCTAATAGCTATGTCTGATGTCTTCTCTAGTTATGCCATGGTCTGTGGTCAATACGGTACCGTGGTCCACAGTCAATTGAGGAGCTGGGTGCAAAAAGAGAAATATGGATTTTTTGCCCTTTTTGGGTAAAACGGTTTTTTTAAGAGAACGTGGTGCGCTCTATCTTCCAGCGTTTGAACTGCAGTGATAATTTTTTTTTTCGATGAGTTACAGCGTTTTTTGTAAACATACTTTTCAAGGATTTTGATGAAAAATTGAAAACTTTAAAGGTAAATATCTCAGTTTGATGATTTTCATATATTGCCCTTTTTGCACCCAGCTCCTCAATTGCCCATATTGTGCGGTAAGGTACAATATCTACTACTGCCCCGGTGGTATAGTGGTCAAGACGCAATCAGGAGGTTCAATCCCAGCTGAGGTATGGAAATTTGTCATTGTTTGAGAATTTGACCGCAATAATAGGAGAAGCACGAGAAGTTCACTGCTGGGATAAACGGACTCTTTTAGCCCTATATGAGTATAAATGAGTTCTATTATTACTATTGTTCCCTGGTCCACAGTCAATTGTCCAGATTGTGCAGTAAGGTGATTAGTAGCTACACTACTATCACGACACGTGAGGGCGGTGTGGCTATTTTTAACGAAATTATCTACAATATTATGGATTATGGGAGAACTTTGAACCACATCTATCTGACCTCTCATGAGCTCACGTGACGTGATAGTGGAGTGTTTCTACCTTTAACCACTACATCACCACCGAGGCAGTTTGACTCGTCGATTCTATATATACTTTACACCGCGCCTGAGACTAGATAACTTAATAGATTGGATAGATAAATACATATGTAATAGATAGATATACCTACATGGTCTAAATTGTAAATATTAGTAATGTTATGGCAAGGTGCAAGCTGTGTACTGTGAAACAGAGGGAAACTCTCCATTATCAATAATTGAGATGGACAAATCGAAACAAGTTAAGCACCATAGTCAGAATTGACCAATCAAATGCCTTGAGACTATGCTTAGCACGAACTTAAGAGCCAGCATTTTGTTCATAAATATGGGTGTTAGTTCCCGACCCCTGCCTTATAGCATACCCCTGGGGAACCTCCTTGAATATTTATTCAACAACAGGTAGGTATCGCACCTGAAAAACCGCTAGAAAATTTTAAGCAATTCAAATTCCAATATATTTGCTACAAAGAACAATATGTATGTTACCAACTACCAACATTGTCCTACTGTTGGTTCGACACCGATCTAACTTACCAATCACATTGATTGTTAACATTTAAACATACAAGTGACATTATTGGTGATGACATTCCTAGGACATTGATGTCTGAAAAACTATGCCATATGGAAGGTAAGTCAATAGAAAGGAAATTAGTACCTACTAGGCTGGTACTACCTATAACAGAACCAATACCACAGGTACTTTCTTCTGTTGTAGAAAACAGAGGTGATATATTGTTGACAGAGTATGGCACACTAGGCAAAAGTGTGAAAGGATAAATTGGACAGCAAATAGATCTGGCTCAGATTCGAAATGAGCACCTCCAGACTGGAAGTCAACTCTCTTGACCACTCGGCCACAAAGACGAGATCAACCTTCGAGTTTGTCATTGTTTGAGAATTTGACCGCAATAATAGGAGAAGCACTAGAAGTCCACTGCTGGGATAAAGGGACTCTTTTAGCCCTATATGAGTATAAATGAGTTCTATTATTACTATTGTTCCCTGGTCCACAGTCAATTGTCCATATTGTGCAGTAAGGTAATTAGTGGCCACACTACTATCACGTCACGTGAGGGCGGTGTGGCTATTTTTAACGAAATTATCTACAATATTATGGGAGAACTTTGAACCACATCTATCTGACCTCTCATGAGCTCACGTGGCGTGATAGTGGAGTGTTTCTACCTTTAACCTCTACACGTACACCACCGAGGCAGTTTGGCAACAAGTCATCTCTGGTGCACAGCAATGTGCACCAGAGATGACTCGTCGATTCTATATATACTTTGCACCGCGCCTGAGACTAGATAACTTAATAGATTGGATAGATAAATATATATGTAGATAGATATACCTACATGGTATAAATTGTAAATATTAATAATGTTATGGCAAGGTGCAAGCTGTGTACTGTGAAACAGAGGGAAACTCTCCATTATCAATAATTGAGACGGACAAATCGGAACAAGTTAAGCACCACAGAGCGTGGAATGTTCCTGGATGGTTGACTGACGGGGCACGCAGCAACGTTACCCGTGGTTGGTATCCGGATGGCTTTTTCCGGTCCCACTCTGGGTGACAGTAATATGAAGAGGCGGGTAGCTTGTCACCGAATGAAGGGAATCCCCCGTCACTAAAATCCTTAGCACTTGTACAGTGAAATAAGGCACGACTCTAAAGAAAGACTAGCCTAGCTGGACCATCAAAATATATCTGAATCCTCAATAACTAATTGAGTGTCCTAGATCAGGAAATAGTCCGGAACTATCTTCTCATTTCGGAAACAATGTACCTTACCGCACAATATGGGCAATTGAGGAGCTGGATGCAAAAAGGGCAATATATGAAAATCATCAAACTGAGATATTTAACTTTAAAGATTTTAATTTTTCATCAAAATCCTTGAAAAGTATGTTTACAAAAAACGCTGTAACTCATCTAAAAAAAAGTTATCACTGCAGTTCAAACGCTGGAAGATAGAGCGCACCACGTTCTCTTCAAAAAACCGTTTTACGCAAAAAGGGCAAAAAATCCATATTTCCCTTTTTGCACCCAGCTCCTCAATTGACTGTGGACCACGGTACCGTATTGACCACAGACCATCGCATAACTAGAGAAGACATCAGACATAGCTATTAGGCGGTGAAGTGTGGAATGTTCTAATTAGGTTGTTGCCAATATCTAATAGAGTGTGCATAGTTCCGATTTTCCCCCTCGTATATATGATTCTTCACACTTTTTCTCTTCTGTCCACCTTGTTTAGCGGTAGACCGGCAAGATGACCAAACGTGGAATATTGTTTCGGTATATCTGTTTAACCCGAAGGCGAAGAATAGAGATAGAGAGTTTTTGCACTGCTAACTTAAGTGACGATAATTGAAACGTAAGACGTAAGTTGACCAAAACTCGATTCTGTACAGGCGCAGAAGGGAATTTTCGTCAAATAATGTTAAAGAGTTCAGTTAAGGGGACGCTAATTTTGATTACAAAATCTCCCTGTTTACTTTCCGTGCTCGTGAGATAGGAATAGTACCTATTACGAGTATTCTTTCTCTCAAATTCTTTGTGATAAAGCAGAGCTTTTTCACAAATCTTGTGGATATCACAGCATTACCAAGGCCCTAATTTGCAATCAAACTCCATATTTCAATGATCTTTTTACACTGGTAACACCGTCACTGGTCGCTACTCGATTAAAGTAGCTACTCAATTGTCCTCAGGAGGCTGAGTGCACCCCTATTCCAAGCACAGAGCCGAAAATTCTAATTTAATTTGGGTTGTTTTGGGCCCCATTAGACCTTCGAGTGCCCTTGTAGGGGTTTTTTACTCAATGAGTTCTACGGCTCGGCTCACTAAACCAAAACTTCTTATTTAATGAATACCTACATTTTACAAATTTGACGAATAAAAAAGTTGTAATTAGAAATTAGAAATTCGAAATAAAATTAAAATTACTAGTAAATGAAGATCAAGATAAATAATCAGTGTTTAATGGTGGTAATTAGTCAGTCCTAATTATTCTACCTACAGGGTGGTACAGATAATTGGTACACGAATAAAAATTCCACATTGCTTACTCTTATATTTCGACTTAAAATTAATGAAGAAAGCTATTGAGAGTAAACGACACATTGTCATCACGCCACGCGAGGTCACTACCTCCCCTCACATGGAAGTGTGTTTATGACGTGAGGGGCGTTAACATTTTTTTAGGTTTACGTTTCCCCTCATGCCATACTAAACCAAGCTCTGGACTTCTGTTTACGATAGAGTCGCCATTTATTTCTCGGTTAATGCGAAGAGCTGTTTTTTTTTTTAATCAGCTGATTATCCCCACTACGAGATTTTTACCCCCACTCTCTAAATTTCGGTTTACGGTTAAGTGTTAAATAAAATGCACCAAATCAGTACTTCCAAGACATCATTGATGAAGTCCTATTTTCGACGACCACCCTTAAAACATACCTAATTTATAAAGTTATACAAAATGAAGAGTAAGAGTTGATAATTAAATAGATAAGATTCTGATGAGATTAAAAAAAAATCTAGTGTTAACATCACCCGACTTTCCTTATCCTATTGGGGTTTGTTCCCATGTTAATAAAAGATATATTTTCATGGCGGTTTTAGCTATGGTTGAGGGGGGGTCTATTCCCAAAACTTTTTCGTATTTCAATATCTTTAACCGTTCAGTCCAAGATCCGAAAGATGCCAAATAGTGGTCAAAATATCGCCAACCCCTGCACCTATCTTAACCAAAAGTTTCGTGTTGCATCCTTGTCACATTTGAGAGCTGCATACCAAATTACCAGTCTCTAGCTCCAGCATACCTGGTCAAAATATCGCCAACCCCTGCACCTATCTTAACCAAAAGTTTCGTGTTGCATCCTTGTCACATTTGAGAGCTGCATACCAAATTTCCAGTCTCTAGCTCCAGCATACCATTTTCAAGATACCTATTTAGTTCACACACAGACCAATCAATGGCTGAAACTTTGTATATTTAGGCTGTATTGACCTCAAAAGATATTTTGGCACTGAAAACTGACCATCGAAAATGTCAGTCGATTAAATTACTTTCCTGATTAGGAATTTAGGATACCAAAAGTACATTACATTGCTCTACTTTTTCGTGGTCAGTGTCGGAGCGAACGCTCTGTAGGCCAAATCAGAGGGGTTTTCCTCTAGATAGATTCTTCGGGAGCTCCAATCAGACGAGGCTGCAGAGGTGCTGTGGGCTGATCCTCCACCACTGTTCTGGGTCAGCTTCTGTGACAGTCAAAATGGGAAAGATTGGTTCAGTTGGTCTCAGGGTACATAATTACTCTAGCCGTGCTATGTTTAGATGAAAGACAAAGACCAAGTTTAAGTAAAAGACTTATCCTGAACGGAGAGGCTGCAGAGGTGCTGTGGGCTGATCCTCCACCACTGTTCTGGGTCAGCTTCTGTGACAGTCAAAATGGGAAAGATTGGTTCAGTTTGTCTCAGAGTACATAATTGTGTTGAATTTATTGGCCAAAATAGAACGTAAAAAAATCTATACAGGTAAGTGAAAAAAAAATCTTTTTTTCTTTTTTAGGAGATTTGATTTAAAGAACTGTAACTGCTAAGGTCTTATTGTCCCAAAAGAAGGAAGACAGGATAGTAGAAAGCTAGCCTTTTCGAGAACGAACCTCACGTGTTAAGGATAAAATCCGCCCCGGGCAGTAATAAACCTAGGTAGCGCTTACAAGGCAGAAGCGCTATCTTTGAAGTTAACTTGGGCTGACTGGAAAAGCTTACTCTAGCCGTGCTAAGTTTAGATGAAAGACAAAGACCAAGTTTAAGTAAAAGATTTATCCTGAACGGATAATGTTCTTTCTCGGAACGGCTGACTTTCTCCTATCCTGTCTTCCTTCTCTCTTCGATTTCGGGACGATGAGACCTTGGACGTTACAGTTCCCTCTATCAAACCTCTTGGGGGAAAGTTAACTTGGGCTGACTGGAAAAGCTTACTCTAGCCGTGCTAAGTTTAGATGAAAGACAAAGACCAAGTTTAAGTAAAAGACTTATCCTGAACGGAAATGTTCTTTCTCGGAACGGCTGACTTTCTCCCATCCTGTCTTCCTTCTCTCTTCGATTTCGGGACGATAAGACCTTAACCGTTACAGTTCCCTCTATCAAACCTCTTGGGGGGGGGGATCTATTTTTACCTTGAGTGCCATAATTCCGGACAGGATCAGCGCGATTTTTCCAATGACGAGGGCTTTCATCGCGATCATGGCCACTTTGCCCATCATCATTTGCATCATCATGCCCCCCATACCCATCGCCATCATTAGCATCATACCGCCCTTATCCTTGTCCTTCTTCTTACGTCCTGGAATCAGAAGATGAAATGGATGAAGATCACATCAAACAAAGAAATAAAAGGAGAAATTAGGTAGCGCACCGCCCCGCCAAGTCAAGAAAGTTTGACCGCGTTACTAGAGATATTATACGCGACAGAGAAAGTGGCCGTTTTCAGGTAGTTGTAGAGGGATATTACATATTCTTCAGAGTTCATTGCAACGTTCAATACATTAATCTGGGCTTTCAATATAGCCATAGCAACGAGTGTCCACACTAAACTTACTCAAACTTCCTACGAAGACTTCATGAACCAACAAACAATACCTACAAATCAAATTAAAAATTCAAGAAACGTTTCCCCAAAAGTAGTCAAATAGTCAAACTTTCTCGCTGAAATTCGGATTTAATCTCACTAGGCGACATTCTAGGAAGCATACATGCAGTGGCTACACAGCTTTCAGATAATTGCCTAGAATACACATTATATCCTTCTGCATAATTAAGCTATTGCTTGTATGCTTGTGACAAACAGTGCTTATCAATTAGACTAGGTTCTTTTACATCTACATTCCCATTAGCATAATCTACATCTCTGCATTCTCCATGCTAGGGGCCCGTGACTTTGATTCTATCTGGCTCTGGCATAGAAAACCATTTCTATCTGGCTTTGACATAGAAAATCATTCTCCTATGATGTCCTAGTCTTGGTAAAATGGCACCTGTGAGTAGTTTTAATGATATGTATAGTTGGAAGAGTGTTCTTGATAGCCCTTATGTGTAATGTGTGTGATTTTGTGAATGTTTGTACACTGTCTATGAGTATGCATGTATGTCTTCGTCCTCTCAATACCTTTCTTCATTAATTTTAAGTCGAAATATAAGAGTAAGCAATGTGGAATTTTTATTCGTGTACCAATTATCTGTACCACCCTGTAGGTAGAATAATTAGGACTGACTAATTACCACCATTAAACACTGATTATTTATCTTGATCTTCATTTACTAGTAATTTTAATTTTATTTCGAATTTCTAATTTCTAATTACAACTTTTTTATTCGTCAAATTTGTAAAATGTAGGTATTCATTAAATAAGAAGTTTTGGTTTAGTGAGCCGAGCCGTAGAACTCATTGAGTAAAAAACCCCTACAAGGGCACTCGAAGGTCTAATGGGGCCCAAAACAACCCAAATTAAATTAGAATTTTCGGCTCTGTGCTTGGAATAGGGGTGCACTCAGCCTCCTGAGGACAATTGAGTAGCTACTTTAATCGAGTAGCGACCAGTGACGGTGTTACCAGTGTAAAAATTGAGTATGTTTTATACAGTAGTTTTCGTATTTGGCTCGTACCTAGTCATTATGTACAACTACAAATTAATTTGATAGTTAGGTGATAGTTCTCCCGGGTGGTTTTGAGTATTCACTTTCGTTTTTGATCCATGACGTGCATCAGTGCGCTTTTGAGTATGTTTTATACAGTAGTTTTCGTATTTGGCTCGTACCTAGTCATTATGTACAACTACAAATTAATTTGATAGTTAGGTGATAATTCTCCTGGGTGATTTTGAGTATTCACTTTCGTTTTTGATCAATGACGTGCATCAGTGCGCTCTTGAGACAACTTTCTTCGTTTTTCAACTGGGTCAGTATGTAAGAGGTACAATTTCTTTTTGGAAAATTCTCTCTCGTTACTCGTTTGTCTCGTTTTTGATCCATGACGTGCATCAGTGCGCTCTTGTGACAACTTTCTTCGTTTTTCAACTGGGTCAGTATGTAAGAGGGACAATTTATTTTTGGAAAATTCTCTCTCGTTACTCGTTTGTCAGGAGGTGAGAGTTTCCAAATGGTAATTTTTGGGTAATATCTAATGGGTGGGAGGAACCTCCTCTTGGGAAGATAACTACCAATAACTTTTAGAAAGATAGCTATGCATTATTTTAGCTGTTCTTAGCCCAAGTCTAGACAATGCCAAAGCCAACGTAACCAAATTTTAAAATCTACTGTCTTCGGTTTGATACTTTAACGTCCGGCCCACAGTCAGTTGTCCATATTGTGCAGTAAGGTAATTAGTAGCTACACTACTATCACGTCACGTGAGGGCGGTGTGGCTATTTTTAACGAAATTATCTACAACATGATGGGACAACTTTGAACCATATCTATCTGACCTCTCATGAGCTCACGTGGCGTGATAGTGGAGTGTTTCTACCTTTAACCACTTGTGACAACTTTCTTCGTTTTTCAACTGGGTCAGTATGTAAGAGGGACAATTTCTTTTTGGAAAATTCTCTCTCGTTACTCGTTTGTCAGGAGGTGAGAGTTTCCAAATGGTAATTTTTTGGTAATATCTAATGGGTGGGAGGAACCTCCTCTTGGGAAGATAACTACCAATAACTTTTAGAAAGATAGCTAGGCATTATTTTAGCTGTTCTTAGCCCAAGTCTAGACAATGCCAAAGCCAACGTAACCAAATTTTAAAATCTTCGATTTGATACTTTAACGTCAGGCGGAAGACTAGAAAATTGTAGGTACCAGAACTATAGGTACATACTACATACCATGGTATTGTACCAATGAGTTGTCCATCAATTGAAGAATTTCAGGTGATATATTATACTGGCCTATAAACAGTGCAGGAGCCATTAGATTCTTTATGCCCGATCTTACCACAGATAGTTTTCAGTTACCAGATTTAAAGAAATACTGGCCTTTGTAAATCAAATGGGTGACACCAAAGAAAACCCTTGACACTGTGGTCAAAATTTTGAACATTTTACGTAGGTACACTGTATTGGAACATGGAACACTTAAAAATGTCCGAAATTATGTACGCGGACTACGCGGGTATTTAAGCTTACAAACCGTTCAGCAGCTTTGGGCTTCTAGGCCTAGAGAATAACTTAACCAAAATTTTGGACATGGGCCTACAAAACCCAAAAAGTACCTACTTGGCCCTTAAAAGGGTAAAAACTAACAACCTAATAACTGATTCAGCACTGATCAAACTTACCAATCACATTGATTGTTAATATTTAAACAAGTGTCATACTGGTGATGACATTCCTAGGACATTGATGTCTAAGAAACTATGCCATAGGGAAGGAAAGTCAATATAGAAAGGAAATTAGTACCTACCAGGCTGGTACTACCTATAACAGAACCAATAGCACAGGTACTTTCTTCTGTTGTAGAAAAAATAGGTGATGTATTGTTGGCTACACCACCGAGGCAGTTTGGCAACAAGTCATCTCTGGTGCACAGCAATGTGCACCAGAGATGACTCGTCGATTCTATATATACTTTACACCGCGCCTGAGACTAGATAACTTAATAGATTGGATAGATAAATGCATATGTAGATAGATATACCTACATGGTATAAATTGTAAATATTAATAATGTTATGGCAAGGTGCGAGCTGTGTACTGTGGAACAGAGGGAAACTCTCCATTATCAATAATTGAGATGTACAAATCGAAACAAGTTAAGAACCAAAGAGCGTGGAATGTTCCTGGATGGTTGACCGACGGGGCACGCAGCAACGTTACGCGTGGTTGGTATCCGGATGGCTTTTTCCGGTCCCACTCTGGGTGACGGTAATGTGAGGAAGCAGGTAGCTTGTCGTTAAATGAAGGGAATCCCCCGTCTTAAAACCCTTAGCACTTGTACAGTGAAATAAGGCACGGCTCTAAAAAAAGACTAGCCTAGCTGGACCATCAAAATATATCTGAATCCTCAATAACTAATCGAGTGTCCTAGATCAGGAAATAGTTCTCATTTCGGAAACAACGTTCCATCTTCTCATTTCCCTATTCTTACAACTACCTATAATGAAGATATTTCCTATCTTCTAAGTCTAATGTCTAGTGAAGCAAGCCACTTATCCACTAGATCTTACCTTCATCATCGACTCCAGCGTTATCATTGTCCAAATTCAGTCTCACACTCCTCGTCTGGAAGAACTGCCACACTTTCTTCCAAATCAACCCGCTGAGCTGCTCACTTTCATCGCCCATACTTCTCTCATCCGGAATCGCGTTGGACGTCTCATCGATGCGGTTGTCAACGTCGCTCACCGGTTTGCTCTTCACCAAGGTGACGTAGCTGTTGAGCTCAATCGTTTTGTTGGATCGGATGAGTTCGTTTAGGTTGAGAAGCAGTTTGGTTTTGAGACAGACGGAGATCTGTTTCAGATTAAGCCACTTGTACATATTGAGGTAGGTTGGTTCTGTTGATATTAAGTAGATGGTCCACAAATTATGAACGCTTGTTTGATTAGACATGGCTCAATCGATTACTTCCCATTCATGGAGGTAATTAAATTCGGATATATTGGATCTCTTTTAATTTGTTCTATGTCTTCTTTTTTTCGAATACATTTGGTTTCATTTCAAATTATATAGATGGTCCTCTTTTAATTGTTCTATTACAGTAGTTTTATTTTGTTTGATAGAGGTTTAACTATTTAAGTCTTATTTTAGTTTTCTAACGTCTTTAGTGACGGGAGTTTTGTACTCCATTATTTGGCGACAAGCTACCCGCCTCCTCACATTAACCTCAACCAGCTTGAGTGGAACCGGGAAAATCAGTAGCACAAAATTACCCAGATGGTCACCCATCCGGGTACCAACCACACTCATAAGAGTATGAAGTATGAACGCACAATCATAATACAATATTCTATTTATCTCCTAACATGCGTATAATCACAGTTTATTAAATATCTACATACATAACAGCATTGCGCAGATAAGGTCCATCTACAAGGGGCCTTACCTTATGGATGGTTCTTTTCTGCTTAATGTTGTCCAATAATATGTATCTAGTCAAATCTAAAATCTAGTCTGATCTATCTGAGGACCTTCACCTCGACACTTCTCGTTATCACTGAATCTTACCTTCATAAAAGAGAAGGAAGACAGGATAGTAGAAAGCTAGCCTTTTCGAGAACGAACCTCACGTGTTAAGGATAAAATCCGCCCCGGGCAGTAATCAAACCTAAGTAGCGCTTACAAGGCAGACGCGCTATCCTTGAAGTTAAATTGGGCTGACTGGAAAAGCTTACTCTAGCCGTGCTAAGTTTAGATGAAAGACAAAGACCAAGTTTAAGTAAAAGACTTATTCTGAACGGAAATGTTCTTTCTCGGAACGGCTGGCTTTCTCCTATCCTGTCTTCCTTCTCTCTTTGATTTCGGGACGATAAGACCTTAGCCGTTACAGTTCCCTCTATCAAACCTCTTGGGGGGGGGGACTATTTTTACCTTGAGTGCCATAATTCCGGACAGGATCAGCGCGATTTTTCCAATGACGAGGGCTTTCATCGCGATCATGGCCACTTTGCCCATCATCATTTGCATCATCATGCCCCCCATACCCATTGCCATCATTAGCATCATACCGCCCTTATCCTTGTCCTTCTTCTTACGTCCTGGAATCAGAAGATGAAATCTAAAACTATGTAGAAGAAAACTTTTATACACTCATGCAGAAAGTGAAAAGAAGAGACATCACACTAAACTTACTCAGACTTCCTACGAAGACTTCATAAACCAACAAACAATACACATCAGATTAAAAATTCAAAAAACGTTTCCCCAAAAGTAGTCAAATACCTAGTCAAACTTTCTCGCTGAAATTCGGATTTAATCTCACTAGGCGACATTCTAGGAAGCATACATGAAATGCTACACAGCTTTCAGATAATTGCCTAGAATTAGAATACACATTTACACTCATGCAGAAAGTGAAAAGAAGAGACATCACACTAAACTTACTCAGACTTCCTACGAAGACTTCATGAACCAACAAACAATACCTACAAATCAAATTAAAAATTCAAGAAACGTTTCCCCAAAAGTAGTCAAATAGTCAAACTTTCTCGCTGAAATTCGGATTTAATCTCACTAGGCGACATTCTAGGAAGCATACATGCAGTGGCTACACAGCTTTCAGATAATTGCCTGTTTGTTTTTTTTTGTTTTTTTTTTTTTTTTTTTTTTTTCACGAACTGTTCTCATAAATGGAAGTGGGTTGAAAGTGCCTCATCAGTTTTTGGGGCCCGTAAGCGCCCCATTTCCATGCAAGTTCCACAATGTAACGAAAACATCCACATGGACAAACAGGCGGTTGTTAACATTAGAATTCATTTTCTGAGCTTTGCTTGTAAATCGCCACAATTCTTCGTCACAAAAGAAATGGAAAATAAATTTGTAGGCCACATATTAGAATTGATTTTCTACTACCTATCTACTCACACTATCTACGATTATAGAATATAGGTATTATGGCAGACACGGTGGGCTTATCACAGATTATATTATTGTACACTATTTTATTATTATAGATTTAGTTTTAGTTTTAACATTGTACCACATACAATTGTATATTTGTACAAAATAAAATTGAATTGAATTGAATTGAAATTGAAAAGTTATACCATTTTCCAGTAGTACAGGAAAAACCACTTTCGGGATCATAAAACTCAACTGATTGGCAATAAGGAGTACGATTTCTGTACTACTGGAAAATGGTACGACTTTTTTGAAATTTTCTTTCACCAAACGATGTAAACCGCTGTTTTGCATATTGCCTGGAGGTCAGTCAGCTAATTTTCGTATTCCTTATTGCCAATCAGTTGAGTTTTATGATCCCGAAAGTGGTTTTTCCTGTACTACTGGAAAATGGTTCGACTTTTACGAAATTTTCTTTCGCCAAACGATGTAAACCGCCGTTTTGCATATTGCCAGGTCAGTCAGCTAATTTTCGCACTCCTTATGGCCAATCAGTTGAATTTTGTGTAATCAGTTTTTTAGGTATACCCGATTTTCCTTGCGGACTTCTAGAGGTCAATTCGGAGGTTTTCGCCACTCCTGGTTTAGGCTTCGACTCCCCCCTAACACGATAATAAATTTCCTCTACCAGTTTTCATGGTCAGAGAAACCTGTATCGACTCACTAAAACCAAAGTGAGTACACTAAAGTACGTACGAGCTTTACTTTAGGGAAGTATTGAAACAAATAAAGTATCTAAGTAATTACTCACGCAGTACTTATCGTGAGATGAGAAGTACAACTTCCGTCGGGCACCTGAGATATGTCGCAAACTCATCACACGGTATCCTACTGGCCTGGGAGACAGGAGGTCTGGGTTCGATTCCGGCACTAAGATTGATTTCACTTTATATTTTGGGCTTGTCAAAGGTGTTGTTCCTCAATTAGTTAGTAGTTACACCTCGATAAATTTCATTACATGACCTGAACTCGAACCACCAACATCCTGCCAAAATATCTTTTGAGGTCAATACAGCCTAAATACAAAGTTTCAGCCATTGATTGGTCTGTGTGTGAACTAAATATCTTGAGAATCGTATGCTGGAGCTCGAGACTGGAAATTTGGTATGCAGCTCTCAAATTTGACAAGGATGCAACAAGAAACTTTTGGTTAAGATAGGTGCAGGGGTTGGCGATATTTTGACCACTATTTGGCATATTTCGGATATTGGACTGAACGGTTAAAGATAGATGCCCTCACTATCCACAGGTATTTAATAGAATCCCTTTTTACTTTCGTTACCCTGATGAAATTTTCGATGGTCAGTTTTCAGTTATATATGGGTGCAATAGTCCTACATACTGGACTCCGCACATTATAGGAATTTCATCAGAAAAGATCCCCATTTCACTGTAATGTACTTTTGGTATCCTAATCAGGAAAGTAATGTAATCGACTGACATTTTCGATGGTCAGTTTTCAGTGCCAAAATATCTTTTGAGGTCAATACAGCCTAAATACAAAGTTTCAGCCATTGATTGGTCTGTGTGTGAACTAAATATCTTGAGAAAAGTATGCTGGAGCTAGAGACTGGAAATTTGGTACGCAGCTCTCAAATGTGACAAGGATGCAACACGAAACTTTTGGTTAAGATAGGTGCAGGGGTTGGCGATATTTTGACCATCATTTAATAGAATCCCTTTTTACTTTCGTTACCCTGATGAAATTTTCGATGGTCAGTTTTCAGTTATATGGGTGCAATAGTCCTACATATGTAGGTACTGGACTCCGATCCGGATGGCTTTTTCCGGTCCCACTCTGGGTGACGGTAATGTGAGGAAGCAGGTAGCTTGTCGTTAAATGAAGGGAATCCCCCGTCACTAAAATCCTTAGCACTTGTACAGTAAAATAAGGCACGACTCTAAAAAAAGACTAGCCTAGCTGGACCATCAAAATATATCCGAATCCTCATTAACTAGTCGAGTGTCCTAGATCAGGAAATAGTCCGAAACTATCTTCTCATTTCCCTATTCTTACAACTACCTATAATGAAGATATGTATTTCCTATCTGCTAAGTCTAATGTCTAGTGAAGCAAGCCACTTGTACATATTGAGGTAGGTTGGTTCTGTTGATATTAAGTAGATTGGTCCACAAATTATAAACGCTTGTTTGATTAGACATGACTCAATCGATTACTTCCCATTCATGGAGGTAATTAAATTCGGATATATTGGATCTCTTTTAATTTGTTCTACGTCTTCTTGTTTTCGAGTACATTTGGTTTCATTTCAAATTAGATGGTCCTTTTATAATTGTTCTATTAAAGTCTTATTTTGATTTCTTTGGTTTAATTGTAGAACTCTTGTGACAACTTTCTTCGTTTTTCAACTGGGTCAGTATGTAAGAGGGACAATTTCTTTTTGGAAAATTCTCTCTCGTTACTCGTTTGTTAGGAGGTGAGGGTTTCCAAATGGTAATTTTTGGGTAATATCTAATGGGTGGGAGGAACCTCCTCTTGGGAAGATAACTACCAATAACTTTTAGAAAGATAGCTAGGCATTATTTTAGCTCTTCTTAGCCCAAGTCTAGACGATGCCAAAGCCAACGTAACCAAATTTTAAAATCTACTGTCTTAGGTTTGATACTTTAACGTCCGGAGGAAGACTAGAAAATAATCTAAAATCTAGTCAAATCTAAAATCTAGTCTGATCTATCTGAGGACCTTCACCTCGACACTTCTCGTTATTACTGAATCTTACCTTCATAATAATTATCGTCCACTAGATCTTACCTTCATCGTCGACTCCAGCGTTATCATTGTCCAAATTCAGTCTCACACTCCTCGTCTGGAAGAACTGCCACACCTTCTTCCAAATCAACCCGCTGAGCTGCTCACTCTCATCGCCTAAAGGTAGGTTTAGACGAAGCGAGTCTACTCGCGCACCAAAACTCGTTTCCTCCTCGCACATCAAAACTCATCCTCGCGTCACTGTTTACACGAAACGCGTTTCCTCGCTTAAAAGGGTGAGCCAGGCAGTTCGTAGGCAAGGGAACTCGCCCGGCAATATATCACACGAGTTTCAGATTGTTGAAGCTGGTAAAGCACTCGTTTTTCAGAAGAAGGTCGGAGAGGAGGCTGGTTTGGGTTTTGGGAGGCGGTAGAGGAGAGGGGATGTCGAAGGAGGGGTCGACGGTGGAGGTGGAGGAGAAGTGGAGACAGGAGAGAACGGCTAGCGCTAGAGAGAGGGTGTACATTTTGGATGAGGTTGGAAACGGGCGAGGGGAATCTGAAACCGAAAAATAGGTGGAGTATAACAAAGTTTTGTTAAATATTTGGGTGCAATAGTCCTACATACTGGACACGGGAATTTTGTCAGAAAAGACCGCCATTTCAATGTAATGTTTGACATTATGGCAAAGTAACCGAACAAAATATAATCAAAGAAGAGTAAGCTTTAACGTTTCAGATTGTTGAAGCTGGTAAAGCACTCGTTTTTCAGAAGAAGGTCGGAGAGGAGGCTGGTTTGGGTTTTGGGAGGCGGTAGAGGGGAGGGGATGTCGAAGGAGGGGTCGACGGTGGAGGTGGAGGAGAAGTGGAGACAGGAGAGAATGGCTAGCGCTAGAGAAAGGGTGTACATTTTGGATGAGGTTGGAAACGGGCGAGGGGAATCTGAAACCAAAAATTAGAAAGATATTGGATAATACAAAGTTTTGTTGGACATTTTGGCGAATCGACAAAACGAAACATAAAGCTTAAACTTTAACATGACTATTTTATTTAATGTTTAAGTATAGAATTTGTCTGTCTGTTTCATTCTCTAACGGTTTGTCTAATATTGATGACGATGCGCGATGGTTAGAACTACTATGCTTAGCCTTTGGAATATCAAACAACATGATATAAGAGTATGAACGCACAATCATAATGCATAATGCAATATTCTATTATTTATCTCCTAACATGCGTATAATCACAGTTTATTAAATATCTACATACATAACAGCATCATCTACAAGGGGCCTTGTCTTATGGATGGTTCTTTTCTGCTTAATGCTGTTCAATAATAGGGTAAGTGTACCATTTATTCGCCCACCTAAAAAACGTACCATTTATTGGCCCACCTGCTCACATTTATTTTTTTTTTTATAACTACACTTTTGAAATCACTGGTTTATAGCAGTCTTTAAGCCCTTTCTTTTGATGAAATTGGATCTTGAAAAAGTTCGTTCAGCTCAGACTTATGTGGCGTATGGTACAGGTGGGCCAATAAATGGTACGTTTTTTAGGTGGGCGAATAAATGGTACACTTACCCTATGTGCATGTTTACCTACCTAGGTTTCTTATTTATCAGAATCTTTTATAAAGTGATTTTCCCTTTACCCGAAACAAGGCCTTGCTTTGGAAGTCTAAAATTCTACTCTACATCAGTCGACTCAAGTCCACTGAAGTCGATTGACATTGACTTTAACCCGTATAAAGTAAGGATCAAAGGATCTTGGTTTTAAAACAAAAACTTATAGTGTGAACCTTTTTCAGCAATGACTTTCAACGATAGTTTGGGCGCTACTTTAGATCTCACTTCTTTCCGGCATTGGTTTTAGAATCTTTAGTTTAAAGTCAAGCCCAACAAGGTAATAAAGCCTACTTTGAGGTAACTCAGTGATAGTAAACTGAAAAATACCAATAGTTCAGAAGTGGCTTCTGAAAGTTTCTACCTGAGTACTTGATCTGCTTGAGTGGGCAATTAAAATTTAGCACTATTAACAGGTACCTATAACTTATAGGTAATCAGATACAAGATCTCTAAAAATCTAGATCCACACTTTGTTGAAAAAGTTGATGCTATTCTAGCCATACAGATAACTGAAGAACTCGCTCAGAAAAAAGACCCCCATGAGGCCCTTGAAGATCCGATCTGGCCCAAGTTCTAATTTCCAAAAACATGGAAATACCTAGGTAGGTAGGTGACTTCGCTCTTTTGCTCTAAATTAAAAAATAATAATAAAACGAGCATCTTTTACACTTCGAAAATCGTGCAAACTTTGAGCTCAAAAATTGCACAATTATTCCAAAACTGCACTTGTAGCTAACATTTTCAATCTAGCAAATATCAAAAATCAACTTACTCTGAAACTCAAGCAACTTCCAAAAGAAAAAACACTCGCGAAAAAAAAGGCACTCAAAGTCACCGCATATTCACAATGGCTTTAGAATCCTTGATTTAAAGTCCAGCCCAACAAGATAATAAAGCCCGTCTTGAGATAATAAAGTCCGCCTAAATGTGACTCACTGATAGTAAACTGAAAGATACCAATAGTTCAGAAGTGGCTTCTGAAAGTTTCTACCTGAGTACTTGATCTGCTTAAGTGGGTAATTAAAATGTAGCACTATTAACAAGAATCTACGAGGCTAACCAGATGTAATATCTCTAAAGATCTAGGTAGATCCTCTTTTTAGATATGAAAAGCGGATGCTATTCAGAGGAAGAAATCACTCAGAAAAAGGACCCCATGAGGCCCTTGAAAATCCGATTTGGAACAAGTTCTAATTTCCAAAAACCTAAAAATACACCTAGGTAATTTCGCTTTAACACTATGAAAATGACGAAAAAGTCTAGAAAACTTTGAAAGAATTATCTACTCAAAAGTTGTACAACTATTCCAAAACTGCACTCTTGTAGGTAACTTATTAAATCTAGCAAATATCAAAAATTAACTTACTCTGAAACTCAAGCAACTTCCAAAAGAAAAGAACACTCGCGAAAAAAAAAGGCACTCAAAGTCACCGCATATTTCGACAAAAAAAGAGCGAACTTAAAATTCCACCATAAAAATCAAGTAAAAACTTGGATAAAAATCAAGTACCGAAAAAAATTTGCCGGTTCCGGAGTTCCGTGTTGGTTCAAGATCAAGTTGGGAATGAGCAAGAATCGCTTACTCAAGATGTCTTCAGGAAGAATGTGAGATACCTACCAAAGATAGCAAATATGACTGTGTAAACTTGAATGAAATAAATGATGATGAGAATGGTATAGGTAATATAGGAGACGTAATAATATAGGAGACGAGATAGAAGGGAAATGAAGATGGCGAAGAGATTGTATGTAGAAATGTAGATAATAGAGCGAACTTAAAATTCCACCATAAAAATCAAGTAAAAACTTGGATAAAAATCAAGTACCGAAAAAAATTTGCCGGTTCCGGAGTTCCGTGTTGGTTCAAGATCAAGTTGGGAATGAGCAAGAATCGCTTACTCAAGATGTCTTCAGGAAGAATGTGAGATACCAAAGATAGCAAATATGACTGTGTAAACTTGAATGAAATAAATGATGATGAGAATGGTATAGGTAATATAGGAGACGTAATAATATAGGAGACGAGATAGAAGGGAAATGATGGTTCCGGAGTTCCGTGTTGGTTCAAGATCAAGTTGGGAATGAGCAAGAATCGCTTACTCAAGATGTCTTCAGGAAGAATGTGAGATATCAAAGATAGCAAATATGACTGTGTAAACTTGAATGAAATAAATGATGATGAGAATGGTATAGGTAATATAGGAGACGTAATAATATAGGAGACGAGATAGAAGGGAAATGATGATGGCGAAGAGATTGTATGTAGAAATGTAGATAACTTTTTAGTCCGTCCTTCCTTTATTATTACAATAGTAATAAAAAGGTATAAGGGACGGACTATTCGCTGCGGTGTCGTCTGTGTGTCTGCTCCCATAGAAGGACTTATCCAAACCTGGTCGACCTGGTATCAAATTAAAGGTCTTTTTACGAGGGATAGTGACACATCCACCAATAGTAGTGGAGATGACGGAACACCAATGCTCAAAATTAAAAAAAAAAAGACTGCCAGCCTAATTAGCTTGGAGGATAGCGCGTCTGCCTTGAGAGCGTTCTCCTCCACAGATAAGGTTCGTTCTTGGAACGGCTGGCTTTCTCTTATCCTGTCCTTCTCCTATTTCGGTGGCGATAAGATCTTAGCTGTTACAGTTCCCTCTATCCGACCTCTTCTTTTTCTCCCCCTTTTTGTAACAAAAAACCTAGGTAATTGAAGCCAAGCGTCAAATTAATTTTAAAATTGCAAAACAAGACGGACTGCGAAAAATATTAAACATTGAATTCATTAGAAAATCACACCTGACCATGTCCTTCTCCTATTTCGGTGGCGATAAGATCTTAGCTGTTACAGTTCCCTCTATCCAACCTCTTCTTTTTCTCCCCCTTTTTGTAACAAAAAACCTAGGTAATTGAAGCCAAGCGTCAAATTAATTTTAAAATTGCAAAACAAGACGGACTGCGAAAAATATTAAACATTGAATTCATTAGAAAATCACACCTGACCATCTGTTCAGAATTTTAGACGGTGCGTTGCCCACACTAAGGTTTTAAATCATAATGGAGATTTTTAAGGATGGAAACATTGAGTTCAGAACAACCCATTCGAAACCAGAAGATTAACCCTTTAAGATGTGTTGTATATTGTGCAACCAAATTGAAAAGATTTGGGCCAATGCAATGTATCCGGATGGGTAACCAATTAACCATCTGGCTTCTCCCGGCCCCACTCAAGCTGGATGAGGTTAATGTAGGCGGCTAGACGGATAGAGGACCTCTACCAAAATCTCTTTGAATGAGGATACCAGCCTGAAATTTATTCCCTTTGCTAACGAAATAACAAAGGTTGTGTGCGAAAGGGCATCCACTCTTAAAAATTTTGTAGCCAAAACGAAATATCAGCCCAAAGCAATCACCTGATTACATTGAGTTCAGAACAACCCATTCGAAACCAGAAGATTAACCCTTTAAGATGTGTTGTATATTGTGCAACCAAATTGAAAAGATTTGAGCCAATGCAATGTGCCCGCATGGGTAACCATCTGGACAACAACTACTGGCTTTTCCCGGCCCCACTCAAGCTGGATGAGGTTAATGTACTCGTAAGTAGGCGGCTAGACGGATAGAGGACCTCTACCAAAATCCCTTTGAACAATGAGGATACCAGCCTGAAATTTATTCCCTTTGCTAACGAAATAGCAAAGGATGTGTGCGAAAGGGCATCCACTTTTGAAAATTTTGTAGCCAAAACCAAATATCAGCCCAAAGCAATCACCTGATAGAGAGGCTGACGAAAAACGCCGACCCCGTCTGAACACAGGAAAAGGTGAAGAAGAAGTTAAACCTCTACCAAAGTTGAAAGTAAAATGGATAGCTCGCAAGAATGAACACTCGGGCAACCGAAGGGTTAAATCTTGCCAAATAAACGAAAAGAGATTTTTCCTATATCTTTCAAGTACAAATTAGATGGTATCTTCTCTAATCCCCAATTTTTTCATACACTGTTCCTACTTTATCGTAATTAGGTTTTAATTTAAAAAAAAAAAAAAAAAAAAAAAAAAAACGGTGCTCCGTTCAGTTAACATACAGAGAGGCAGTCTGATCTCCTTGTTCCTGACCCGTATCCAGGATTTTATTGAGGGGGAGCCCAAGAGTCCAAAGGAGGAGGTGGGTGGATGATTCAAATTTTCGGAATCCGGCCGCAGAATGAAAGCCTGAGTCAAAGAAATTGAGGAGCTGGGTGCAAAAAGGGCAATAAATGAAAAGCATCAAACCGAGATATTTGTGTGTAATGTGTGTGATTTTGTGAATGTTTGTACACTGTCTATGAGTATGCATGTATGTCTTCGTCTTTGATTCGTTTGAGTATGTTTTATACAGTAGTTTTCGTATTTGGCTCGTACCTAGTCATTATGTACAACTACAAATTTATTTGATAGTTAGGTGATAGAACGCACCACGTTCTATTCAAAAAACCGTTTTACGCAAAAAGGGCAAAAAATCCATATTTCCCTTTTTGCACCCAGCTCCTCAATTTACAATCAGACATTGAAGAAGTTCCATTGTTCAATCGGAAGTTAATCCAATCCAACCAAGCTTAATAGCCATCGATGTACGAATAAGTAGGTAGGTACTTACTTTAATATCAAAACAAAACTCGAGGTTCCTTCAGTTCCTTACTTAGATTTACAATCAGACATTGAAGAAGTTCCATTGTTCAATCGGAAGTTAATCCAATCCAACCAAGCTTAATAGCCATCGATGTACGAATAGGTAAGTACTTACTTTAATATCAAAACAAAACTCGAGGTTCCTTCAGTTCCTTACTTAAAGAACACTTTCCCTGGTCAAATACTTACTTGAAATCACTTTCGTACTTTCGCTTTTATCACGATCTTATTTAAGTATTAAAGAATTAAGGTAGGTATTTATTTAATATTACCGATTTTATGACCAATAAAAATCTCTGGCGTTAGGTACATTATTTCGTTGACGAATTGACGATTACAATCTCGGAAGCGAAGTTTTTATTGTCAAACAAAATTATTTGATGAATTTTGTTCTGGAAGTACTCGTGACTGCAGCAGCAGGCTCGTAACTTGCAACTTGCAGTCTTCAAGCGATTCACCACAGGATCTGATTAAGGTAAATACCTAGTTAGTAGGTACCAAGTGTTGTGTCTACTGTTTTACAATGGTGCAACCATGGGGGGGGGAAGCAAAGGCCAGAAGGAAAATAAACGGAGAATAGGCATTTGTTGTACCTAATAAGTAGGTATATTGAATGTAATGAGATAATAGTTTGTTTGTTTGTTTTTTTTTTTTTTTTTTTTTTTTAAAAAAAGGTTTGACAGAGGGAACTGTAACTGCTATGGTCTTATCGTCCCGAAATCGAAGAGAGAAGGGAAGACAGGAATAGGAGAAAGCCCAGCCGTTCCGAGAACGAACATTATCCCATCGGGATAAAAATATATAAAATCCGCCCCGGGCGGGAATCGAACCCGCGGCCTATATTGACACAGCCAATCGAGCAATTATCATTGTTCATGATTTCCTAACTACCTACCTAAAGTATTTTAAAAGCAAAAGGAAAATCTTTTAGTGTGAACATCACACAACTTTACACATCTGAAAAACTTTGGTCACATAAAATGGCCATCCATGTTAGTATCCAAACTCAGCAGGACGAGAATCTGCGCCCTTAACCACTCAGGTACCGCGGTGGACTGCATACGTCGAAACCCGAATATAACGAGGTTCTCTGCCACCAACTCTTTTGCCGCTGCTCAGGTCCTCTTCCGCCCAACTCTTTTGCCGCTGCTCAAATACTCTGCCACCAAATTTCTTGCCGCTGATCAAATACTCTGCCACCAACTCTTTTGCCGCTGCTCAAGTCCTCTGCCGTCAACTCTCTTGCCGCAGTTCAGGTCCTCTTCCACGCAACCCGTTTGCCGCTCCGAGCCGTATCTGCGTCCTTCTTGAACCCCGGCGTGTGGATAATCAGCTCCGGTTCCGGATTGTAGGTCCCGTCCGACCCTGGTTTCCGATAACCATAGTCATTACTGGCCACTACAGGCGTGGCTATACCAAATAGGGAGCCTCCACCTAGGATGGAGTCTTCGTAGGCGTGGCCTTGGTAACCGGCCCCGCCCGAGTTGTGGAACCCGCCCACGTGGGATTGGTGATGATGAGAGGCTTTGATACCGTGGGACAGAACCTGGGGAAATTAAAATGGGAATTTAGCTAAAATACATAGTAGCGGTTATTAATGTCAGCAATGGCGAAACATGTCTGATGTAGGTGTAAAACTCCCCCTAACTGTGAAGAGTGAAAATTACTTGTGTTCTTCTTTTAAAGATGAATCTTCACAAAGTCACGTCAGAAATGGTCAGAATCTACCAGTTATCATTGTTATCAAAGTCTTTCAAGAGCGAGGTTCCATGCCAGTAACGAACCATTTTTGGGATCGAAACTCCGAAGAAAAGTCTGGTTTTCAACGCCAAAAATTTTCGACCCAGTTTTGATCTTTGTTCTCGGAACGGCTGGCTTTCTCCTATCCTGTCTTCCTTCTCTTTTCCATTTCGGGACGATGAGACGCAGTTACAGTTGCAATGTCAGTAAAAATGACCAATTTATTGAGTCTCTCAAAACATTGAAAACGATACATATAACATATCAATTTTATCGATAGTCAAACTAATAATAAAATTGATTTAGTCCATCCCAACTCCTGATAGTCCTGATCCACTGTGCCTGTAGTGCAATAGTCCTAAACAAAAATGGACTCTGCACACACAAGGCATCAAGAAGAGACTACCTTAACATAATAATGTACCTTTGCAATGGAGCTAAATCCGACAAAGCTGGTCACCAGAAGGGCCAGCTTACTCAGAATCATGGCTTTCTTCGTGATGATGAAGATGATGGCAAATATAATAGGAATAATGCTGATGAGAGAAATCTTCAGCCCCAGAAGATGAGGCAGGACATTGCGTTTGATTAGAAGGCGACCTGAGGAAAAGTAAACATGTAGAGGTAATGGAAAGTAATAAGTGAACCCTCTTAGGTCTATAGAGGTAATGAAAAGTAATGAATTGGACATGACTGTATTCGTCAAATACGCCTGGTATTTTGATTTGATTAGTCAATGTGCTGGACATTTTTCATTATTGGTTCTTGCACAATGCACATTTCACACTAACGCACATTGCATAGGTCAGTTGAGTTTACAGGCGGTGGTTTGTGATACCAGTAAAGGAGAAAAGAGAACTTGATTACCAGAAACGCCTAGTATTTCTTTAAGTTATGCAATGGGTCTGTATTTTCAAATATCGGAAATTTAGGCTCGAAGTGCCCTCCAAAGTGGCCTCTTTGGGCTTAAATTTGGTCTTGGCTACAAAAATTTCATGAGTGGATACCCTTTGCACTCAGCCGTAGCTATTTCTTTAGCAAGGGATTCCTCATTATAAGTTAAAGGAAAGTAAAAAGCGTGTTCGCCTTTGAACTCCTTTTCTCAAAAACAACCAGATCGATGTGCTCAGTTGTTACCATACTCACCAGTGCTCAGCTGTCGTTCATCCAACATATTCCTGTTATCCAGCTGAAACTCAATCACACCTTTGCCCTGGTAAGACGGGTTGACCACGATAAACAGGCCTGGATAGATCGCCTGTAAGTGATAGCGAATGGTTCGCCTTTGCAGAAACGTGGACATGGCTTCCAGCCCTGTCCTGAAATTTTTCTTTCTGGTAAGATATGTAAGTACCATCAGTGTTATAGTGTTTGGTGCTGGTATAATACATAGTTATATGATTGTAGATACTTAGGTACGTTGTTATCTAGTAGTACTTATAGGTATAGTTTTTGGTATCTTCTTTCTCGTCTTTTTTAGCTCTATGGTTGTTGCTCATCTTCTTCAAGTCAGTGACCATAGCGTTAAGTATGGTTATGTTACCGGTCTCGTAAGAGGTTATTGATCTTGATGAAGGTTACAGTCTTGTGTAGGTCAGTCAGTCAGTAATCGCTTAAGTCTTCTTCTTTCTCGTCTTCCTCAGGTCTCTATGTTATTATGTTACTTTTCCTGATCCCTTATGTGCCGCGTCCATTTTAGTTTAGGACTATGGCACTACAAGGTCCTTTACTTTCCTTTTTTTTTTTTTTTTTTTTTTTTTTTTTTTTTAGATGTTTGATAGAGGGAAGTGTGACTGCTGACGACTTATCCCGAAGGCAAAGACAGAAGGAGGGCAGGTTAAGAGAAAGTCAGCCGTTCTGAGAGCGAACCCTTATCTATTAAGGACGAAGTTCGCCCCGGGCGGGAATCCAACCCTCGACCTAGCGCTTACAAGGAAGGCGCCCTACACCCTCCAAGCTAACTTATAAGCTGGCTAGTTCCATGTCTCATATTCGTATGAGTATACATTTATGTTGTTGCTATGTTATCAAAGTAGTCACGCCAGCCTAGTTAGCTTTGTTGGTAGCGCGTCTGCCTTGTAAGCACTAGGCCGCCGGCATAAATTAAGTTAAGGTTCAGCCAGCCTAGCTAGCTTAGTTGGTAGTGCGTCTGCCTTGTAAGCGCTAGGCCACTGGGCTCGATTCCCGCCCGGGGCGGATTTTATTCTGATGGGATAATGTTCGTTCTCGGAACGTCTGGCTTTCTCCTATCCTGTCTTCCTTGTCTCTTCGATTTCGGGACGATAAGACCATAGCAGTTACAGTTCCCTCTGTCAAACCTCTTTAAAAAAAAGTAGTCACACTACAGCTCAGTATTTACCTACCATCCATCTCAACGCAAGGTCACATCTGAATTCAAACGTATACTCTTATAATCAACAGTATTAACACCCTTCTTAATAACTTTATTAAGCTTGAACCATCTTCACGAATGAGTTTATGACCCATAACCTTAACAGTTACTTTATTCAGCTTAAACATAGTTTTCAACTAATGCTTCATCTAGGTCTATATTGACGGGATTGGTGTCATCTTTCACCATTAGACTTACTTTCTCATGGACACTCGTTGCTGTGTTGAAAGCCCAGAAGAGGTTAGGTAGTAGAACAGAACTTTCAAGAATATGTGAGACCTTTCATCCGGTATTATAATGACAGTTGTGGTGTACTTTATACTGACACTGATACAAAATCATATGGAAGTTCAGCAAACCAATATCTTGGTTTCTTTGCCCTGGTGGCCCTTAATGGCATCAAAACTTTTTTTTTTTAATTTAATTTTTTACCACTTACTTTTAAATGTTTTATTATTTTTAAGTAAGAACCATCTACAAGGGGCCTTATACCTTGTGGTTCTTTTCTGCTAAATGATGTCCAATAATATTTGCATGTATAGATACATAGGTACCTACCCAAGTTTCTTATTTATTAGAACCTTTTATAAAGTGATTTTTCCTGTGCCCCAAACAAGGGCTGGCTTGCTTTTGCAGTCTAAAATTTTATACACTACAATCGACCCAAGTCGATTAACATTGACTTTAACCAGAATTAAATAAGTTATATCAAAGGATTTTGGTCTTAAAACATGCTTAAACTCATAGTGTGGACCTTTTTCAGTAATGACGATAAACCATTGTTTCGGCCCTGCTATAAATCTCACTTCTTTCGGGCATTGGCTTTCGAATCCTTGATTTAAAGTCCACCCCAACAAGATAATAAAGCCCGCCTTGAGGTAATAAAGTCCGCCTAAATGTGACTCAGTGTCAGTGATAGTAAACTGAAAGATAGCAATAGTTCAGAAGTGGCTTCTGAAAGTTTCTACCTGATTCCTTGATCTGCTTAAGTGGGTCATTAAAATGTAGCACTATTAACAAGAATCTACGAGGCTAACCAGATGTAATATCTCTAAAGATCTAGGTAGATCCTCTTTTTAGTTATGAAAAGCGGATGCTATTCAGAGGAAGAAATCACTCAGAAAAAGGACCCCATGAGGCCCTTGAAAATCCGATCTGGAACAAGTTCTAATTTCCAAAAACCTAGAAATACACCTAGGTAATTTCGCTTTAACACTATGAAAATGACGAAAAAGTCTAGAAAACTTTGAAAGAATTATCTACTCAAAAGTTGCACAACTATTCCAAAACTGCACTCTTGTAGGTAACTTATCAAATCTAGCAAATATCAAAAATTAACTTACTCTGAAACTCAAGCAACTTCCAAAAGAAAAAACACTCGCGAAAAAAAAAGGCACTCAAAGTCACCGCATATTTCGAAAAAAAAAGAGCGAACTTAAAATTCCACCATAAAAATCAAGTAAAAACTTGGATAAAAATCAAGTACCGAAAAAAATTTGCCGGTTCCGGAGTTCTGTGTTGGTTCAAGATCAAGTTGGGAATGAGCAAGAATCGCTTACTCAAGATGTCTTCAGGAAGAATGTGAGATACCTACCAAAGATAGCAAATATGACTGTGTAAACTTGAATGAAATAAATGATGATGAGAATGGCAGGTAATATAGGAGACGTAATGTATCGTCCCGAAATCGAAGAGAGAAGGAAGACAGGATAGGAGAAAGCCAGCCGTTCCGAGAACGAACATTATCCCATCGGGATAAAAATATAAAATCCGCCCCGGGCGGGAATCGAACCCGCGGCCTATATTGACACAGCCAATCGAGCAATTATCATTGTTCATGATTTCCTAACTACCTACCTAAAGTATTTTAAAAGCAAAAGGAAAATCTTTTAGTGTGAACATCACACAACTTTACACATCTGAAAAACTTTGGTCACATAAAATGGCCATCCATGTTAGTATCCAAACTCAGCAGGACGAGAATCTGCGCCCTTAACCACTCAGGTACCGCGGTGGACTGCATACGTCGAAACCCGAATATAACGAGGTTCTCTGCCACCAACTCTTTTGCCGCTGCTCAAATACTCTGCCACCAAATTTCTTGCCGCTGATCAAATACTCTGCCACCAACTCTTTTGCCGCTGCTCAAGTCCTCTGCCGTCAACTCTCTTGCCGCAGTTCAGGTCCTCTTCCACGCAACCCGTTTGCCGCTCCGAGCCGTATCTGCGTCCTTCTTGAACCCCGGCGTGTGGATAATCAGCTCCGGTTCCGGATTGTAGGTCCCGTCCGACCCTGGTTTCCGATAACCATAGTCATTACTGGCCACTACAGGCGTGGCTATACCAAATAGGGAGCCTCCACCTAGGATGGAGTCTTCGTAGGCGTGGCCTTGGTAACCGGCCCCGCCCGAGTTGTGGAACCCGCCCACGTGGGATTGGTGATGATGAGAGGCTTTGATACCGTGGGACAGAACCTGGGGAAATTAAAATGGGAATTTAGCTAAAATACATAGTAGCGGTTATTAATGTCAGCAATGGCGAAACATGTCTGATGTAGGTGTAAAACTCCCCCTAACTGTGAAGAGTGAAAATTACTTGTGTTCTTCTTTTAAACATGAATCTTCACAAAGTCACGTCAGAAATGGTCAGAATCTATCAGTTATCAATGTCTTTCAAGAGCGAGGTTCCATGCCAGTAACGAACCATTTTTTTGGGATCGAAACTCCGAAGAAAAGTCTGGTTTTCAACGCCAAAAATTTTCGACCCAGTTTTGATCTTTGTTCTCGGAACGGCTGGCTTTCTCCTATCCTGTCTTCCTTCTCTTTTCCATTTCGGGACGATGAGACGCAGTTACAGTTGCAATGTCAGTAAAAATGACCAATTTATTGAGTCTCTCAAAACATTGAAAACGATACATATAACATATCAATTTTATCGATAGTCAAACTAATAATAAAATTGATTTAGTCCATCCCAACTCCTGATAGTCCTGATCCACTGTGCCTGTAGTGCAATAGTCCTAAACAAAAATGGACTCTGCACACACAAGGCATCAAGAAGAGACCACCTTAACATAATACTGTACCTTTGCAATGGAGCTAAATCCGACAAAGCTGGTCACCAGAAGGGCCAGCTTACTCAGAATCATGGCTTTCTTCGTGATGATGAAGATGATGGCAAATATAATAGGAATAATGCTGATGAGAGAAATCTTCAGCCCCAGAAGATGAGGCAGGACATTGCGTTTGATTAGAAGGCGACCTGAGGAAAAGTGAACATGTAGAGGTAATGGAAAGTAATAAGTGAACCCTCTTGGACCTATAGAGGTAATGAAAAGTAATGAATTGGACATGACTGTATTCGTCAAATACGCCTGGTATTTTGATTTGACTAGACAATGTGCTGGACATTTTTCATTATTGGTTCTTGCACACTAACGCAACTAGAACTGCACATTGCATAGGTCAGTTGAGTTTACAGGCGATGGTTTGTGATACCACTAAAGGAGAAAAAAGGAGAAAAGAGAACTTGATTAACAGAAACGCCTAGTAATCTTTAAGTTATGCAATGGGTCTGTATTTTCAAATATCGGAAATTTAGGCTTGGCTACAAAAATTTCATGAGTGGATACCCTTTGTACTCAGCCGTAGCTATTTCTTTAGCAAGGTATTCCTCATTATAAGGTAAAGGAAAGTAAAAAGCATGTTCGCCTTTGAACTCCTTTTCTCAAAAACAACCAGATCGATGTGCTCAGTTGTTACCATACCTACTCACCAGTGCTCAGCTGTCGTTCATCCAACATATTCCTGTTATCCAGCTGAAACTCAATCACCCCTTTGCCCTGGTAAGACGGATTGACCACGATAAACAGGCCTGGATAGATCGCCTGCAAGTGGTAGCGAATGGTTCGCCTTTGCAGAAACGTGGACATGGCTTCCAGCCCTGTCCTGAAATCCATTGGATCTTCCCCTGAAAAAAGAAGAGAAGATCTGTCAGAGAAATGGATGGACCTCTAATCCTATGAGTAGGTATTACTGTATACTATACATCTTTTAATTTATCTTTTTGGCATCAAATTTCTACCTATGACCACCTTTACATATTTGGAGAAGGATTTGGCCCAAAATTTCCAGATACCTTTGCAATCTACCTAGTACCTAAATACAAAGTTCTGTATTCTACACACAAAATGTTACATTGCTCTACTATGTTTACCAGTAGCTAGCTAGCTAGTACCAGCTATTCGATCAAACTTCCCCTAGGTACTTTACTTACCCGCTGGTATAAGTCGAGAACTCTTGAAATTGTCATCGGGATTCGAACTCAGGATCAAATTGTCTTCAATATTAATATCTTTGGCATTATGGCTATATCTTTCTAGAAAGCTAACCGTCTTCTGACTAATACACGGTAGAATCCCAATGCTGTCATCTCGTATACATTGTTCTATGACGTTGCTGGCATCAACATCTGCTACCGTTTCTTCATCGCTTGGTGATCCATAGCTATCACTGCTTCCTTATCTATTAAGGACGAAGTTCGCCCCGGGCGGGAATCCAACCCTCGACCTAGCGCTTACAAGGAAGGCGCCCTACCCTCCAAGCTAACTTATAGGTTGGCTAGTTCCATGTCTCATATTCGTGTGAGTATTCATTTATGTTGTTGCTAAGTTATCAAAGTAGTCACGCCAGCCTAGTTAGCTTTCTGAAACCATTTCTGTAGCAAGGGAAATTTCAGGCTGTTTAAGGTCCCCCAGTCAGCCTAGTTAGCTTAGTTGGTAGTGCGTCTGCCTTGTAAGCGCTAGGCCGCGGGTTCGATTCCCGCCCGGGGCGGATTTTATCCTGATGGGATAATGTTCGCTCTCGGAACGGCTGGCTTTCTCCTATCCTGTCTTCCTTCTCTCTTCGATTTCGGGACGATAAGACTATACCAGTTACAGTTCCCTCTGTCAAACCTCTTTAAAAAAAAAGTCACACTACAGCTCAGTATTTACCATCCATCTCAACGCAAGGTCACGTCTGAATTCAAACGTATACTCTTATAATCAACAGTATTAACACCCTTCTTAACACTAATACACGGTAGAATCCCAATGCTGTCATCTCGTATACATTGTTCTATGACGTTGCTGGCATCAACATCTGCTACCGTTTCTTCACCGCTTGGTGATCCATAGTTATCGTTGTTTCCTTGATATCCATTGGTTCCTGCTCTGTTTCCATTAAATCCATTTCTAGTAGCCCCATTTGGATGTGAATTTCCTCCCGTGTATCCATTGATTACTCCCTCGTGTTCTTTGAATCCATTGGCAGCAACATTTCCAAATGGATTGGCAGCTTCTCCAATATTGGGATATCCGTTGGAGACACCAACATTGTCTAAACCATTTTCGTGTACACTATGCTTTTCGTTAACCCCTCCAAAATATTCTTTGACATTGTTTTTCACTGCATTATCATTGCTAGAGGAAACGGGGTAGTTTTTCTTCTTCCTGTTGTTTCGGATACCTGTGAGTATTCTTTCATCCACATCGTCAAAGTCGCCCTCCAAAATATTCTTTGACATTGTTTTTCACTGCATTATCATTGCTAGAGGAAACGGGGTAGTTTTTCTTCTTCCTGTTGTTTCGGGTACCTGTGAGTATTCTTTCATCCACATCGTCAAAATCATCTATGTATTCCACGTTGGGATTGTCATCTTTGTCTGGGAGTGGAAGGTTTTTGATGTCGTCTTCGAATTTGACTGCTCCGCTTGTGGTGTTTATTATGACTAGGATGAGAGTTGTGAATATGAACTTGATCATGGTAATATTTGTGGTCATTTTGGAGGAGTGGAAGGTTTTTGATGTCGTCTTCGAATTTGACTGCTCCGCTTGTGGTGTTTAGTATGACTAGGATGAGAGTTGTGAATATGAACTTGATCATGGTGATATTTGTGGTCATTTTGGGTGTTTTTATTTAGACCTTCTGTGACAGGTTACTAAATAATGGACGAGGGAGGTTTCAATAGGTATAAGAACTAAGAAACCAAATCTCAAATGGTTCTACAAATCCAGTCGAAAAGTTCACTTACTAAAATTTTCTATTTGAAAATTTTTATTTTCTTGGTTCACAAAAAAAACTACAAGAACTACATTCTCAAATTAATTCTTAAACAATAATGTCCTAAAAAGTGGAAAAGTGACAGATTTTACCAAAAATAAAAAGAAGATTCCCACAAAATGGATGTCCAATTTGAAGAGGAGGTCAAAATGAATGAAGATTTTGATCCATCCCTAATGACTAGGATGAGAGTTGTGAATATGAATCTGATCATGGTGATATTTGTGGTCATTTTGGGTGTTTTTATGTAGACCTAATGTGACAACTTCTAAATACTTGACGAAGTGTCAGTAAGAATCCAAATCTCAAATGGTTCGACAAATCCAGTCGAAAAGTTCACTCACCGAAATTCTCTTTTTTTCGAAAACCTTTAATCTCCTTGGTTCACAAAAAATAAACTTACATGAACTACATTATCAAATTCATTCTCAAACAATAACGTCCTAAAAAGTGGAAAAGTGACAGATTTTACCAAAAATAAAAAGGAGATTTCCACGAGATGGGACGTCCAATTTCAAGAGGAGGTCAAAATGAGGATTCCATCCCTATCAAATTTCACTCAGAATCTAACTAACACATAAATATTCTTATAAAATAGGTTCACTTAGTTGAATAAAAGAATGGAAAGGGGCGTCTGCCAGAGCTAAACCGCCCAAGAAAATTGAATTTTTCGACCGCCGTTTTTGCGTACACTCCGAACTACCAGGCATAACTGGTCTGAACACCGACAAAATTTGACTGGAAGGAATAGATCTATCTTCGGAGGGAAGTGCTTTCTATCCCAGCATTGTCTGGGCAAAGTTGAGTCCGGAATTCTACTTGGTTTGTTCACATCTATATGATGGCATGGGAAATACTCTGGTAGATTATGTGCATCCGGAGGAGAACTAAAGTTAAATTGGAATTTTAGTCCTTGGTTAGTCCTGGAAATACTCCATGGATTCCAAGTAATTGAAGGTACTTGATGGTATGATTAAATATATACTTATAAAAAGAGAGAGAGAGAGAGAGAGAGAGAGAGAGAGAGAGAGAGGTTTTATAGAGGGATCTATAACTGCTATAAAAGGTCTTATCGTCCCGAAAGCGAAAAATAAGGATAAGAGAAAGCCAGCCACTCCGAGAACAACCCTTGACGTTAAACCTCTATCAAACAAATGATCCGAAAAAGAAATTCAAGCTAAATTAATTTGTTTCCGGGAAGTAACTTTATAAGTTTCCCTACAATCTCACCACTTACCTTACAAGTTCATTTCAAACCACTCCAACTGGTACCAGACCAAAGACTGCAAATCTTACTTTCGTAGCCTTACTCAGTATCTTCAATTATGTAACTTCCAATTTTATTTTCACATAGAAGTTACTTTGCAACCGGATCATTACAACAAAAGTAAAAGTTCGTCTAATAAGTGTGTTCAAAGTACTAGAGCTCTGATTAGACTCTCTATCCAAAGTACTAGGAAGTACCATGGTGTTTTTGAATCACAATTTACCTTAGCTTGAACGGTATAGTGCTTCTGCCTTACAATTCGAATTTTATTTTCACATAGAAGTTACTTTGCAACCGGATCATTACAACAAAAGTAAAAGTTCGTCTAATAATTGTGTTTAAAGCACTATAGCTCTGATTAAACTGTCTATCCAAAGTACTAGGATGTGGCATGGTGTTCTTGAATCACAATTTACCTTAGCTTGAACGGTATAGTGCTTCTGCCTTACAATCGCTAGGTCGTGGGTTCAATTCCCGTCCGGGACGAACTTCATCCCAAAGAGATAAGGTTCGTTCTTGGAACGGTTTTCTTTTTCCTATTCTGTCCTCCTTCTCTGTTCAATTTCGAGGTGATTAGTCCTCCGCTCCATTGCTACAGTTCGATCTATCATAACTCTTTCTTTTACCCGTCTCGAAATTCTTTGTTCCATTAGTAACTATATGGAGACAATTTTTTAGACCCCCAAAATTTGTCCACAATTACCTATTGAGAATGAGTCGAGTTTACCATAAAATAATAAACTGAAGATCACCCATAACCCATAAGTAAGTTAATGTATGCTAAATTTCGATTCCCGTCCGGGACGAACTTCATCCTAAAGAGATGAGATTCGTTCTTGGAACGGTTTTCTTTTTCCTATTCTGTCCTCCTTCTGTAAGACAAGTTTACATATAAGCAACCAAATTAAGTGTCTGGCGAACTTTTAGTAATCCTCCGATGTGGATCTTCACAATTTGTCTTCGGAATTGGTAAAGGTCATCAAAACAGTGATAAGAACGATATAAGACCCATATTTTGGCACCCAAATTGAGTGCCAAAATTATTCTGCATAAAGGTGAGCCTGAACCATGCTATAAATAAACCAAGAACCGTTATGGCTGAGAAATGAAATGAATGGACCTGTTAAAAAGAAGCTCCTTCAAAATGGTCAATTTGCACTTTGACTTTTAGGCGTGCCAAAATTAGAAAATAAGTCGGTAAGGAATGACATGACAAAGAAAAGAATTTTGTAGAGATTTTTGAACGTTGATATGTTGTATTTGAAAATAAATAAAAACTTAAACGTTAGAAAATAAATAATGAAGAAATAAATAAAATTGCACGAAAACTTACACATCTAAAAATTGAAAAACTTTTAGGCGTGCCAAAATTAGAAAATAAGTCGGTAAGGAATGACATGACAAAGAAAAGAATTTCGTAGAACTTTTTGAACGTTGATATGTTGTATTTGAAAATAAATAAAAACTTAAACGTTAGAAAATAAATAAATAAATTATGAAGAAATAAATAAAATTGCACGAAAACTTACACATCTAAAAATTGAAAAAGACTATACCAAATAGGGAGCCTCCACCTAGGATGGAGTCTTCGTAGGCGTGGCCTTGGTAACCGGCCCCGCCCGAGTTGTGGAACCCGCCAACGTGGGATTGGTGATGATGAGAGGCTTTGATACCGTGGGACAGAACCTGGGGAAATTAAAATGGGGATTTAGCTAAAATACATAGTAGCGGTTATTAACTCTCTCAGAAACACACCCATAATGAAGAACTAGATTGTAAACCGGACAACTTTCTTAACAAATGAAACCTGATCCAATAAAAAAAAATACGTTCAGTAAGAATAGAAATTCCGGTTTCTTTTTGGCAAACGACTTTTTACATTTGTCCAACTGATATTCAGCAACAAAAGTAGGTGGGTAGAAATATGGAAAGTGTCCAATAGATATAGAAAAAAGGGCAACTCTCTCAGAAACACACCCATAATGAAGAACTAGATTGTAAACCGGACAACTTTCTTAACAAATGAAACCAGATCCAATAAAAAAAATACGTTCAGTAAGAATAGAAATTCCGGTTTCTTTTTGGCAAACGACTTCTTACATTTGTCCAACTGATATTCAGCAACAAAAGTAGGTGGGTAGAAATATGGAAAGTGTCCAATATTTTATTGAACACTTTCGTTTGGATCAGTAATTTTTGGAAAGAACAATAAATAACTGTCGATTGAAGAGAATATTTAATCAATATCTATGACGAGGAATTGAAAAAGGCAGAGTATTTTGCAAGCGCTTCAACAGGTTCAACACACCAATCCTGGGATTTGATGAAAAAGAACTCTTTAGAATGCCTACTCGTAAACTACGAGATATTTGAACTAAGTAAAAAGTCGATCAGATGGAACTTTTCTTACCTATAATTATGCTGTAGAATAGGACATAAACGAAAATGAAAAGACTAATGTATTCATATTCACTTAGCACAATGCCAAGTTAACACTTTCTGTCTCGGATGTCTATTGTTAGTGACGGTGACATTGTTCCTGTGAAGTGTACATCACTATTATAACATTGACCACAGTAACTTCATTACTATTACCGGTAGTCAAGCAACCAAACCGTTGAGGAAATACTAGAGAAGACTGAAGTATATCTCCACTTTGGATATCACTAACAGAAAACATCAAAATTCTTGAAGAATTAATCAAAGTGCCGCGCCTCTACAATAACCATTAGTCATTACCATACGGTTGGTGAGTGCAGAATTACAAATCCTATCACACATACGCAGCCAAGTACTAGTGAATATCAATGCAAACTGCTTCAAGTCGGAAGGTAGGAAGTATCATTGTTAAATGATATCTTCCTCGCACAGTATGAGTGCAGTGAGTCAAATGGTATCATAAACCTAATTAAGACACTGAAAAGACTGTATTCAAACCGTTTTGTGACATCATTTCTATTCACAAACAAAGAGCTGAACGAGTCTGAAGTCGTGAATATTAAATAGGAAGGTACTGAATTCCAATAAACATAAACGAAAATGAAAAGACTAATGTATTCATATTCACTTAGCACAATGCCAAGTTAACACTTTCTGTCTCGGATGTCTATTGTTAGAGACGGTGACATTGTTCCTGTGAAGTGTACATCACTATTATAACATTAACCACAGTAACTTCATTACTATTACCGGTAGTCAAGCAACCAAACCGTTGAGGAAATACTAGAGAAGACTGAAGTATATCTCCACTTTGGATATCACTAACAGAAAACATCAAAATTCTTGAAGAATTAATCAAAGTCAAAACCCGAAAACTACTGACCGAATCTCTGATCAACATAAATTTGAATATAGAAAGTAAACCAAAGCTACTATAGGGGAAAAAAAACTGACAAATTCGATTAATCAAGTGAAAGTCCTAGCACTTTTGACATGCTACTTAGAACCATTAGTAAAAATGTAAAACACATGATGTTCATGAGAGGCGTACAGGTTGTCCGAAGGTTAACCAAATGGAAAGGTCAAAGTGAAATTATACCTGGTCCAATTGGGAGCATAATTGAGAATACGATCAAGGAGTTAATTAGTTTTGACAACTTTTACCACACCGTCCAACATGATATACGAGTTTCGGACTCTCCCAAAAGAAAGTTAACTTTTGGCTGAACCGCAAGACAATAGATACTGCCATCGATAGGTGTGTGAAATATTGTGACATATTCATTAATGATGTTGGCGCTGGGTCAAAAAGTAAAAGCATTGTCATAATTGACAATAACCGATTTTACCACACCGTCCAACATGATATACGAGTTTCGGACTCTCCCAAAAGAAAGTTAACTTTTGGCTGAACCGCAAGACAATAGATATCTACTGCCATCGATAGGTGTGTGAAATATTGTGACATATTCATTGATGATGTTGGCGCTGGGTCAAAAAGTAAAAGCATTGTCATTATTGACAATAACCGTTATACCGTAAAACGATACAGCTGACAAGACAGGTTAAATGGTAAAATGGTACTTGGAAGGCTTTGATCATTTGGATCCTATGGTGTGATGTTTTGCCAGCCATTCAATTTTTCCCGAATCACTGATATTGTAAAAGTTAATATAGAACATAAAAACAAGCATCATTCAATAGGATAAGGAAAGTCGTGTGATGTTCACACCAGATTTTTTGTAGACTACAATGGAGTTGAAGATCATCTAAAACAAAGAGGTAAGGATGGCTCGGAATACGTGATATACACATGTTGTATTGTGCCTGTTAACATGTAATAACCTGTTGTATTGTAATATGAGACCGTGGATAATCTTTGTATCCATAGGAGATACACGGATAATTCATCATGAGTAAATCTTTACACATTGACTTTAGACATTGAGAAACTGAAATCTGTTAACATGTATAACCTGTTGTATTGTAATATGAGACCGTGGATAATCTTTGTATCCATATGAGATACACGGATAATTCATCATGAGTAAAGCTTTACACATTGAGAAACTGAAATGAAGTTCAAGTTCCTGTTGAGTTCAAGTTTGAAATGAAGTTTGGGATATTTGGATGACTGAGAAAACATGTAGCATTTAAGTTAATCAAGCTAAAAAATACAGAAGAACCATTGAACCTGAACCAATAAATCCTGGGAAATTCTGTAGTGATGGTAAAAATTTTGAAATGAAGTACAAATCAAACATGTAAAATGAGAATTAGGCCTAGGTATGGTATGAAGGTAAAAAAATACTTGATGCTCTTGAATAGCTGATCAAACGATCATAGAAAAGCACATGAGTTGAAATAGGAATCAATGTTGTAGAAAAGCTAAAGTCAGGAAATCTAGATGATTTTCATTGAACTCGTTGAGTTTCAAGGTGTTATGAGTTAGAAAAGCTAATGAAAGGTAGCTATGTATTTCAAAGACGATGAAGCTATTTCAAAGGTGATGAAATTGAAAAACACTGGACCCACTAGATTTTAAATGAATGTATATCCCTATATCCTCATATCCTCATCCTACCTCTGATGTTAGTAGAGGACAATGCTTACCTTCATCCAAGGATCTCTTCATTTCGTTGACGGCGGTGGTTGGCATTTTGAATTGGACAACGTGGGTAGACAGGAATCTGGCGATTCTGTCCATGAACAAGTTTTCGATCTCATCGTCAGACTTGGTCTGGAAGTCTTCGTCAGACAAAGCTCTGCCGTTCAAGTCTCTCAGGGAGTTCTTGTCCTCGCTGCTGACAATGGTTAATCCGTCGACAATGGGAATCTCGTTGTTCTTCCTCAAAGTTAGTTCGTTATTTCGGTTGAGTTCTGTCAGTCTTTTTGGGTTAAAATTCATTGTAATTTAGTCTAGTCAGGTAATTTTGTTTAGTGACTTAGATATCTAGCTAAGTCAGTCAGTATGTTTAATTGAGTCAGTATTGTTTAATTAGTAATGTTATCCATTGTCAGTTTGCGTTTTGTCAAGTCTGTTGGTATGTATGTTATATTGGTCAGATCAGTATTATTAATTTAAATTATTGGTCTTGCTAGGTTAATATTAATCATATCATTCAGTCTAGTCAGTCCAAGTTTTGTCAGGTCCGTCAGTATGTGTTCTAGTCAAATCAATACTATTTTAGTTGAGTCAGTCTTGCTTGGTTAGTAGTACCCGATTGTCATTTAGTCTGGTTAGTCCATTTTATGTTAGGCTCGCTTGGTTAGTACGTAATAGTCATTAAGTCTAATTGGTCAAAGATTTTTCAAGTCAGTCAGTATGTCAATATTGTTTTAATCAAGTCAGATTCGAGTAGTTAATAATAAAGTCTTGCTTGGTTAGTAGTACCCGATTGTCATTTAGTCTGGTTAGTCCATTTTATGTTAGGCTCGCTTGGTTAGTAAGTAATAGTCATTAAGTCTATTTGTTTAAAGATTTTTCAAGTCAGTCAGTATGTCAATATTGTTTTAATTAAGCCAGATTCGAGTGGTTAATAATTGTCATTTATTCTAGTCAGTGCAAAATTTGTAATGTCTGTTAGTACTTTTAGTCAAGTCGTTGTCCTCGCTGCTGACGATGGTTAATCCGTCGACAATGGGAATCTCGTTGTTCTTCCTCAACATCTTGTCCACGTAGGTCAGGGATCTCATTTTCAGGCATGATGTCAGTTCCTTGTCTCCACAGCTTTTCACAAACGTGGTCACTTTTTCAATATAATTAGCAATAGTGGAATCACTGTTACTAGTTACACTTTGATCCGCGTCATTCGGCTGAGACGGATAAGCACTGATCGCGTTAATCGATATCACAAGGACGGCTAACTTCAAAAAGCGATTCATTTTGAAAAAATATTTAAAATTATTTAAACTAAAAAAATACACCCGGTTTACAAACGCGAGTTCAAAAACACTCGCGTTTAAAAAAAATATACGCGACGACTTTTCAATGTGGTCACTTTTAAGTCCGTTCGTAAACTGAAAGATTTTAATAATTTGTAATCGTATTTATAACTTCAACTTTTTCCCCAATAATTTTTAATTAGAAGGGGTGTTGTTGGATTTTTTATTGGTCCAATGTGTTTGTAGTTAAGACTCAACTAAGTATTATTTTATATCTACCACTCAATATAATAGTAGAGTTCTCCGGTCTTCTTCTTTCTTCTTCTCCTTCTTCTTCTCCGTTTATCTGTCTGTCTCTCTTCTCTCCACATGGTCTGGATATTTTTACGTAATTCTTGCCTCTGGTCATTTCAAGTTTCATTTCTTTCCTTTTCAATTCATTCATAAAATCAATTTGTTTCTCGATTTGAATTTCTTTTTACCATTTCTTTTCATGGCCGAGAAACATTTTGTTGTGTCACTGGTTCAATAGAGAAGCCATGATGACTTGTAATATGTGGATAGGTAAATGCTCGATGGTACATGTTGAATATCCTTTGGTGGAAAAATTTTCCTGGATTAAGGCTGTTTGGGCAGAATTCTTGTAGGTGAGTTACATAGTTGAATGTTCAGAAGAGTTGTAAGTTGGTGTAACAAATCCTTAAAATACTTGTATGTGATGTGAGGTTACACTTTGGGAAATGTTCTTCATATGAGGGATTCACCTACTTCTTTATTGTCTGATTTCCTTTGACTTCTTCAGTATACATATCTAGCTTTTGAACCATGAACCTTTGTCAGTTAAGAATTCACTAAGTGATGCTTCTTTTGATAAACTTTCATAGGGCTTTCCATCAGACTTTTTGGAAAAGTCTGATAACTCATCAGAAACCAATAAGAAGGCTCATCCCACCAAGAAAATGTAGAAATACAATATTGCCTCCCCAACCTGAGTGGAAGGTAACCACTTAGCGAACTTGAATGACGGCTGAGACAATCACCAATCCCTACCAGATACCTAACGCTTAGCTTTCGTTGTGCCCTCAACCTCATGAAGTAGCTACTTGAGAGTGGGGACGAGAGGCGACATTACCCTTATGGAAGGATTTTCATGTTACATACTATAGCTAATTGTCAAGAACTTTGCTACGGAGAAAATACATATTTTCAGGAATCGAACCTGTAACTCAGAAATGCGATCTCGTGGCTCAGGTTCGATAATTTTTTTTGGACTCTGTAGACCATTTTATGGGGGTTTTTTCTCAATGTGTCATAATTTTTCCCAAACGGTCCGTACAGACAAACATACCTACATACTACACACTTACTTATAATATGTACAATTGTACATGTACAATTTTACAGAGATACATCATAGGGCAGTCATAAATCTATGATGACAGGTAGGCATTTCTAATGTACACTCGGATTTTTTATGTTTTATCGACTCTTCTAATTTTATTGACCACTTTTAATGTCCCGTATATTCTCTCCGATTAAAGATAAACAATAGAAAGTATGTTCATAACCTCAGTGGCGTATCCTGCTTGAAAACTAGGAAAGTACGATTTTCCTTCCGTCTACGGATATTTCTCAGGCCCGCCCCTACTTACCATCTTACCGAATATAGGGAATTAGGGATTCGTCAACCTGGATTCTAGGGCAACATTTATAGACGAAATGCTGACTCACAATTTTCACTGAAATATCGATTTTCAACCTGGATTTTAGGGCAAAATTTAAAGACGAAATGCTGACTCACAATTTTCCCTGAAATATCGATTTCAAAAAAAAAAAAAAAAAAACATACCTACATAATTATGTATGATTGACCAATTGTCCAAAGTCTGACTTGAGAGCGAGAATTTTTGTTTATAAAAGTGGGTCTAAAGGTGTGTCCAGTAATTCAGTTGTACACACATAGTGGACGGTCGTCGATCGATGTGAATCGACGAGCGGTCGATACACCTTAATCGCTGTATTTATGAACACAAATTCAGAAATTATCGCTCTCAAGTCAGACTAAAGTAAATTTTGGCCAGTCTAGTTAGCTTAGTTGGTAGTGCGTCTGCCTTGTAAGCGCTAGGCCGCGGGTTCGATTCCCGCCCGGGGTCTGAGCGTGAGTGACCGGCATTCGATTTCGGACACTGGCCATTAAATTACCTATAATACCTATACAGATCATAATTTTATTCGTCAGATTTTGGGCTAGACCGAGCATTTATGAGGGCTTTTCTCCTGAGTGAGTGTACACTTTACAGAACCAATTAGCTACCAAATGTAGGTCAGGCAGCTTCAAATTAAACTTGACCCATCGCCAGCCTAGTTAGCTTAGTTGGTAGCGCGTCTGCCTTGTAAGCGCTAAGCCGCGGGTTCGATTCCCGCCCGGGGTGGATTTTATCCTGATGGGATAATGTTCGTTCTAGGAACGGCTGGCTTTCTCCTATCCTGTCTTCCTTCTCTCTTCGATTTCGGGACGATAAGACCATAGCAGTTACAGATCCCTCTGTCAAACCTCTTTAAAAAAAATGGCCAATCAAATGTTTGGAATTGATGCTTCAGTACTACTTAAAACCCAGTATTTTGTTCATAAAATGGGGTGTAAAGGTGTGTCCAAACATAGTCGACCGGCCGTCGATCGCGAAGGTGAAACTATGTTATCGAGGCAGCATGGACGTTTCAGTCCACATCGATCGACAGCCCGTCCACTATGTATGGAGGACCTATGGACACACCTTGAGACCACCAGCAGATAGGTATACTGTAAATGGGTTTACACCTTCCCCTTTTGGAAAGCTCACGACCCGCCACTACATGGATTAAAAGGATTAGAAACGGTGCTCAAAGTGATACATGAAAAAAATATGTTATAAGGGATTTAATCCAATGGCAGGATTACGAGGATATGTAGAGAGAAAGTCTAACGGACCAGGGCTAGATGGTCAGGGATTTCTTCTTTCTCTAAGTCAAGGACATCTGGACCTTCTATCTTCTTGATTTCTTTCATCAACTTCTTATTAAACTTCTTCTCTGATATCAACTTGAACTTCTCTTTCGTCAACTTTTTCTTCTTCTCTTTCGTCAAATTCTTATTCAACTCTATCGTAATATTCATCTTGTACTTTCCTTATATTTATTCTTTTAACTCCTTTCTCCTCTTCTTCTTCTTCTTCTTCTTCTTCTTCTTCTTCTTCTTCTTCTCCTCTCACATCGACTTGGTCTTCTCTTTCATCAAATTCCTATATTCTACCTACTTCTTTGTAATGTTCATCTCGTACTTTCCTTGTTTATTCTTCTAACTCCTTTCTCCTCTTATTCTTCCTTGTCTTTTCCTCTCATTGTCTTCTTCGTACTTTCATCGTCAATAAAAATCTCCCCTTCTTCTTTTGGCTACTTATCATTTTCTTCTCAATTGATTCGGTTTTTTCGTCTTCTTCTTTCCCTACTTTTATTCTCCCATATACGACTATTCTCTCTCTCTCTCTCTCTCTCTCTCTTCGACTGTCATCAGAATCTTGGCATCTCTCTTCTCTGATATTTCATGATTTTTGTCTGGGTTGGTAGTACCCAATGTTAGTAGGTATACCGATTTCGATCATGGACCCTAGCATACGAGTGAGTACCTCGAGATAAAACCACTTTTAAATTCACACCTTTAAAGTTTGAGTCAAGTAAAGTCACGTAGTAAAATTTTGAGTCAAGTAAAGTCACACAGTCAAAGTTTGAGTCAAGTTTAGTAAAGTCAAATAATGCAAGTTTGAGTCCAAGTAAGTCCCGTAGTAAACGTTTGAGTCAGTCAAGCAAAGTGGCGTAGTAAAAGTTTGAGTCAAGTAGTTGTGGATTTCTTATAAGTCTGAAGTAGTCCTTTGGTCATAGTTTAGTCTACAAGGTAGTAAGATAGAACTCCATGAGTCAAAAGGGTCATCAAATGTCGGTAGGTAGTAAGAAGTCCATGAGTCAAAAGGGTCATCAAATGTCGGTAGGTAGTAGCAATAGGTAGTATCTGCAGTAGGTTGATGGTCACTGGAAAATTCCCTAATCTAGGTAGGTATGCGTTGTTTTGTACCGTTCAGTAGTTTAAAGGACAAGTCGAGGTAAAGTCTGTGTATCTAAGTTGAAAAGCAGTCTGTCAAGTAAGTAGAGAAAAAGTCAAAAGTCAAGTAAACAGTCAGTTTGAGAAAATGAGTCAACAACGATTTTTTTATATATTTTTTCTATGAAACACTTGCAGTAGTAAAAAAATGAACATATTTACAAAACGCATATAAATAATAAGTATGTGAACTTATTATAAATATTAAACAACATATTTACAAAAGAGTGATAGGCAAAGAATCTAGAATAAAGCATAGAGTAAAAGCGATTACAAGCTAAGTAGAGAGAAGTAAACTAATAGAAAGACACAAAAGGAGAATTAACAATTAAGACAAAATATTCATTGATACAATGCACGAGTGGAAAATTATAAATTTTTGGGTTTTTTCAATTTATGTCGTGGATATTGAACATAAAACTAGCAGCAATGGGAAGAGTTCTTGAAGTTATCAATTCCTCAATCCTAGATATCGTGTAGAATTTATGTCGTGGATATTGAACATAAAACTAGCAGCAATGGGAAGAGTTCTTGAAGTTATCAATTCCTCAATCCTAGATATCGTGTATACCATTTTGTGTATGAAGAAAAAGAAAGAGTTTTGAATTAATATTAGTATTACTAAAATGGCAGTGGTATGATGGCACATAAAAGCGGATTTCGAATTCAAAAGATTCTTAAACGTAATACTAGTCAGTCTTGTTTAATATTAATTTGATTAATTAAGAAATAGGAGTTAATTGAAAATGAAACCGTGAGAGAATTTGAAGGAAATTGGGAGAAGAGTGGAGAACAATTAATATGTAATCTTTGGTAAAACAACAAAATCAACAATCCGAGAGAGAGAATGAGGAAAGTCAAATTTGTGAGGTTCTCAGAGAGACAGTTAAGGCGAAAAATGAAAATATAGAGTTAGCAAGGGCGTCTAACTTAGGAACACCCTAAACTTGTGAAAATATTAGTTCAGTGAAACAGAGCTAAATCAGGTAACATAGTAAACCACGTCTTGGTCATTGTTAAATAATATACAACTAAACTATAAATGGAAAAGAGATATTATTTACAAAATGAGGTTCAGAAGTGGGGAAAGGAGAGCGTGAAAATAGAGGTAATTGGAAGAGTATCAAGAGGAAATATAAAGAAAAGTGAAAATATTAGTTCAGTGAAACAGAGCTAAATCAGGTAACATAGTAAACCACGTCTTGGTCATTGTTAAATAATATACAACTAAACAATAAATGGAAAAGAGATATTATTTACAAAATGAGGTTCAGAAGTGCCGAAAGGAGAGCGTGAAAATAGAGGTAATTGGAAGAGTATCAAGAGGAAAAATAAAGAAAGGGTTGTGGAAGTTCAACCCCTAACTTGGTCTTCGTTCCCCTTCAAGTAAAAGTTTTCCAGCTAAGGGAAAACAAGTCCGAATGAGAACGAAAAGACCAATCCCATTCTACACAGTGAATGGGGAAAGGTTGACAAGATCGGAAAAAAGTAGGAAAGGACTTTTAAGAACAAAAGTCAATACTTGTTATTTCAATTGAAATAAAGGTTTGGAAATAAAACTTCAGGAAGAGTCCCTGATTCAGAGAGACTTCCGAGAAGACATTTAGGAAAAACAAGAGGTGTGCGTGAAAAGTGGAACCCTTCACAGCGCGAGGTTGAGTCCTACAAACTAACTCGAGAGTATCTGTACAATTTGTTCAATCACAAATGAGGTCCGTTTGTTTGCGTTGGCCGGCGGTTAATGTTGTCTGTGAGCTTATTCGGTTTTGGAGTGAGCGGCGTAGGCCATCTTCTGGGCAGTGTCCAGGGATCTGGCGGCAGCGTAGTGTCCAGCGTGGCCGGAGTGATGCTCCTCAGAGTAGTGTGGGTGGGCGACCACTTCGTAGCTCTGGGTCTGGGCGTGCTTGTTAGCCAACAGCTTCTGGATTCCGATGATCAAGGCGAGGACGAGAGCGATCTTACCGATGATCAGGGCCTTGAAGGAGATGAGGGCGAGGAATCCTAGAGCCAAGGGGATAAGGGCGGCAGCCTTCAGCTTGAACAGGAGGAGGAGTGGCAGGAGCATCTTGATCTTCTTCTTCTTGCCACGGCCTGTGAACAAAACGAACAAAATCAGAAGGTTAGTTAACCGGCACAAGAGACCACTGAACAAATTGAAGTTCTCAAGATTCCTTTAATGTCAGAAGAAAAAATCCCTCATCAGGATATCTTGAAGAGTTATTGTGACATAAGTAAAAACATTTGAAAGATTGAAGTAGCTAAGGAATCAAAGCTTTTACAAATATCCACCTCGAATTCATGCTACTAAAGTGTTGATTGTTGGTACACAAATCGCAAGCTCCCTGGAGTCCTCGGTCTTCGTTGGTACGCAAACCACAGTCCCCCTGATTACGAGGCAAACGTTCTACTTCTGAGCTATGGGGGCTGTTGGTTAAATCTCTCGTTGAATGAATTCTTCGAAATATCACATAAGAAATACTCGAAGTGTGTCGAAGACATTCCAAAGGAAATTCACTTGCCTTAAGCCCTAAGCCATTTGTAACTTGGGGAAAGTATGATTGACTCATACAACTGCATGAGTTCAAAAGAACCAAGTACCGGTCCAGATTTGATTTGCCAAAAAAAAAGAAAGAGAAATGTTCAAACTTGGTAAGAAGAAATCTCCAATAACACAAGACATTTACTGATCATGTCCTACAAGATCCGAGCAATTCTGGGAAGAAAGTTCTCAATGAAATTCCAACACGATAAATAAACATACCTAGTGATCTAGTTTCATCCGCAAGTTCTACTGATCTTCTCTCTGTAAATATCCTCAAGATCAAACCACATTCCAGATATGTAGCATCGACTCATGACCACAAAATAACTTGGGGAAAGTATGATTGACTCATACAACTGCATGAGTTCAAAAGAACCAAGTACCAGTCCAGATTTGATTTGCCAAAAAAAAGAAAGAGAAATGTTCAAACTTGGTAAGAAGAAATCTCCAATAACTTGCATAATTTCACAGAATCATCAGGATCCACTGAACATTTAAAAGCAATGTTGAAGCAACTGTCGTTTGTTAAAAGTAATGTCCAAAATGTCGAATCATCTTTGGGATTATCTAAAGTTTCTAAAGATTCAAATGATTCAGACAAAATAGGTATGTATACTATGAAATATGTTAAAAGTAATGTCCAAAATTTCGAATCATCTTTGGGATTATCTAAAGTTTCTAAAGATTCAAATGATTCAGACAAAATAGGTATAGTATACTATGAAATTGAGGATTCGGAAGCCATTCCCAAAATTAATAGAGGGTGTCTAACAGCATAAAGTGTGAAAGGAACGCCGCGCCTCTACAATAACCATTAGTCATTACCATACGGTTGGTGAGTGCAGAATTACAAATCCTATCACACATACGCAGCCAAGTACCAGTGAATATCATTGCAAACTGCTTCAAGTCGGAAGGTAGGAAGTATCATTGTTAAATGATATCTTCTTCGCACAGTATGAGTGCAGTGAGTCAAATGGTATCATAAACCTAATTAAGACACTGAAAAGACTCGAAGGTAGGAAGTATCATTGTTAAATGATATCTTCTTCGCACAGTATGAGTGCAGTGAGTCAAATGGTATCATAAACCTAATTAAGACGCTGAAAAGACTCTATTCAAACCGTTTTGTGACATCATTTCTATTCACAAACAAAGAGCTGAAATTGAAAAAGGCAGAGTATTTTGCAAGCGCTTCAACAGGTTCAACACACCAATCCTGGGATTTGATGAAAAAGAACTCTTTAGAATACTCGTAAACCACGAGACATTTGAACTAAGTAAAAAGTCGATCAGATGGAACTTTTCTTACCTATAATTATGCTGTAGAATAGGATATGTATGCAAAGTCTATACTGCCAGAACGAGGTTGAAAAGTACCTTTGTTCCTGCAGTCTAAACAAAGTCTTAGGTATGTAGTTATTTGGAGCAGAATGTGCAGGATTTACAGGATTTATACAGCGTAATGCTTTCTTCTCTTCCTCTTTGTTTTGAAGATTTGAAGACTCTTTCTTTCATTTAATTTTATATGTCCATGTAAGTTGTTCTGTATTATAGCTCTAGGTCATGCTGTAGAATAGGATATGTATGCAAAGTCTATACTGCCAGAACGAGGTTGAAAAGTACCTTTGTTCCTGCAGTCTAAACAAAGTCTTATGTAGGTATGTAGTTATTTGGAGCAGAATGTGCAGGAATCACAGGATTTATACAGCGTAATGCTTTCTTCCTTTCCTCTTTGTTTTGAAGACTCTTTCTTTCATTTAATTTTATATGTTCATGTAAGTTGTTCTGTATTATAGGTCTAGGTCACTGGTCAATACTCTATCTGGTCTAGGAAGTCTAGAAATATGTAGATAACCATCTTCACCACATCATCATCATCATTATCGACCTTGAATTCAACTTGATCGTTCCCACAAACCTCAAACCTTTCTTTCTGGTAAGATATGTAAGTACCATCAGTGTTATAGTGTTTGGTGCTGGTATAATACATAGTTATATGATTGTAGATACTTAGATACGTTGTTATCTAGTAGTACTTATAGGTATAGTTGTTGGTATCTTCTTTCTCGTCTTCTTTAGCTCTATGGTTGTTGCTCATCTTCTTCAAGTCAGTGACCATAGCGTTAAGTATGGTTATGTTACAGGTCTCGTAAGAGGTTATTGATCTTGATGAAGGTTACAGTCTTGTGTAGGTCAGTCAGTCAGTAATCGCTTAAGCCTTCTTTTTTCTCGTCTTCCTCAGGTCTTACTTTCCTTATCCTATATTATTATGTTACTCTTCCTGATCCCTTATGTGCCGCGTCCATTTTAGTTTAGGACTATTGCACATATTGATCTTGATGAAGGTTACAGTCTTGTGTAGGTCAGTCAGTCAGTAATCGCTTAAGTCTTCTTCTTTCTCGTCTTCCTCAGGTCTTTTACTTTCCTTATCCTATGTTATTATGTTACTTTTCCTAATCCCTTGTGTGCCGCGTCCATTTTAGTTTAGGACTATTGCACTACAAGGTCTTTTACTTTCCTTATCCTATAAGAAGGGATGTATTTCTTGTCTAGTCCGTATTGTATATGGTACAGTAATTTTAATGTTTTTCTCGTTGGGTCTGTTTTGCTTTGTCAGCATTCATTGTCATGTTTTGTCAAGTCTTTTAGTATGTATGTTATATTGGTCAGACCAAGATTATTAATTTGATTATTGGTTAATATTAATTGCCGATTATTGGTTAATACTAGGATTACTTTCCTTATCCTATAAGAAGGGATGTATTTCTTGTCTAGTCCGTATTGTATATGGTACAGTAATTTTAATGTTTTTCTCGTTGGATCTGTTTTGCTTTGTCAGCATTCATTGTCATGTTTTGTCAAGTCTGTTAGTATGTATGTTATATTGGTCAGACCAAGATTATTAATTTGATTATTGTTAATATTAATTGCCGATTATTGGTTAATACTAGGGTAATATTAATTGTCATTTAGTCTAGTCAGTCCAAGTTTTGTCAAGTCTGTTAGTATGTATGTTATATGTATTGGTCAGGTCAATGTTATTAATTTAATTATAGGTCTTGCTTGCTAGGTTAATAATAATTGTCATTTAGTCCAAGTTTTGTCAAGTCTGTTGGTATGTATGTTATATTGGTCAGATCAGTATTATTAATTTAAATTATTGGTCTTGCTAGGTTAATATTAATTATGTCATTCAGTCTAGTCAGTCCAAGTTTTGTCAGGTCCGTCAGTATGTATTCTAGTCAAATCAATACTATTTTAGTTGAGTCAGTCTTGCTTGGTTAGTAGTACCCGATTGTCATTTAGTCTGGTTAGTCCATTTTATGTTAGGCTCGCTTGGTTAGTAAGTAATAGTCAATTAGTCATTAAGTCTAATTGGTCAAAGATTTTTCAAGTCAGTCAGTATGTCAATTTTGTTTTAATTAAGTCAGATTCGAGTAGTTAATAATATTGTCATTTATTCTAGTCAGTGCAAATTTTGTAAAGTCTGTTAGTACTTTTAGTCAAGTCAGTATTATTTTAGTTGGGTCTTGAGTCAGTTTTGTTGGGTTAGTAATAAATTAATTATTGTCATTTAGTCTAGTTAGTCCAGGTTTTGTTAAGTCCGTCAGTTTGTTAAATAGAGTCAGTCTTTCTGAGTTAATATTCATTTAGTTTGGTTAGGCTATGTCATGTTAGGTCAGTCTATATGTTATTCAATCAAGTCAAGTCTTGGTCAGTATCGATTGTCATTTAGTTTATTCAGTACGTAAATTAATTATTGTCATTTAGTCTAGTTAGTCCAGGTTTTGTTAAGTCCGTCAGTTTGTTAAATAGTCAGTCTTTCTGAGTTAATATTCATTTAGTTTGGTTAGGCTTTGTCATGTTAGGTCAGTCTATATGTTATTCAATCAAGTCAAGTCTTGGTCAATATCGATTGTCATTTAGTTTATTCAGTACATGTTATGTTAGGTTTGTCCGTGTATTAATTTGGTTGAGTTCGGTCTCAGTTAGTCTTGTTTAGTTAGTGTTGTCATTTATAGTCTAGTTATTCTGGTTCTTGTTAAGTTAGGCAATGTTATTCAGTCAGGTCAAGTCTTCGTTAGTGTCAAATTGTTGTCTGGTTAGTCTATGTCCTATTTGTTTAGTTAGTTCGTTATTTCGGTTGAGTTCTGTCAGTCTTTTTGGGTTAAAATTCATTGTAATTTAGTCTAGTCAGGTAATTTTGTTTAGTCACTTAGATATCTAGCTAAGTCAGTCAGTATGTTTGAAATCAAAGTCAAAACCCGAAAACTCCTGACCGAATCTCTGATCTACATAAATTTGAATATAGAAAGTAAACCAAAGCTACTATAGGGAAAAAAACTGACAAATTCGATTAATCAAGTGAAAGTCCTTTAGTCACTTAGATATCTAGCTAAGTCAGTCAGTATGTTTAATTGAGTCAGTATTGTTTAATTAGTAATGTTATCCATTGTCAGTTTGTCCGGTTAGTTAGGTAATACACAGGTACTTACTTAGTCTCATGACTAAAGAGTCCAGTAAAGTCACATACCTTTGAGAGGATGGTAAGAAAATATTTGTCGAGTAGATGTTCCACAGTCAGTATGTCGAATAGTCCTGTATGTATAGCCAAATGATAAAGTTTGAGTCAAGTAAAGTCACAAAGTCAAAGTTTGGGTCAAGTAAATTAACACAGTCGTCAGTTTGTCTGGTTAGTTAGGTAATACACAGGTACTTACTTAGTCTCATGACTAAAGAGTCTAGTAAAGTCACATACCTTTGAGAGGATGGTAAGAAAATATTTGTCAAGTAGATGTTCCACAGTCAGTATGTCGAAGAGTCCTGTATGTATAGCCAAATAATAAAGTTTGAGTCAAGTAAAGTCACACAGTCAAAGTTCGAGTCAAGTAAAGTCACACAGTCAAAGTTTGAGTCAAGTAACGTCGCGTCGCATAGTAAAAGTTTGAGTCAAGTAAAGTCACAAAGTCAAAGTTTGAGTCAAGTAAAGTACACGGTAAAAGTTTGAGTCAAGTAAAGTCACGTAGTAATCACTGCTTCCTTGAAATCCATTGGTTCCTGCTCTGTTTCCATTAAGTCCATTTCTAGTAGCCCCATTTGGATGTGAATTTCCTCCCATGTATCCATTGATTACTCCCTCGTTTTCTTTGAATCCATTGGCAGCAACATTTCCAAATGGATTGGTAGCTTCTCCACTGTTATAGTAAAAGTTTGAGTCCAGTAATGTCACGTAGTAAAAGTTCGAGACAAGTGAAGTCGCATAGTAAAAGTTTGAGTCAAGTAAAGTCACGTAGTAAAATTTTGAGTCAAGTAAAGCAGTCAAAGTTTGAGTCAAGTAGGTAAAGTCACACAGTAAAAGTTTGAGTCAAGTAAAGTCACGTAGTAAAAGTTTGAGTCCAGTAAAGTCGCATAGTAAAAGTTTGAGTCAAGTAAAGTCACGTAGTAAAATTTTGAGTCAAGTAAAGTCACACAGTTTGTTGGGCTAGTAATAAATTAATTATTGTCATTTAGTCTAGTTAGTCCAGGTTTTGTTAAGTCCGTCAGTTTGTTAAATAGAGTCAGTATTTCTGAGTTAATATTCATTTAGTTTGGTTAGTCTTTGTCATGTTAGGTCAGTCTATATGTTATTCAATCAAGTCAAGTCTTAGTTAGTATCAATTATTGTCATTTAGTTTATTCAGTCCATGTTATGTTAGATTTGTCCGTGTATTAATTTGGTTGAGTTCGGTCTCAGTTAGTCTTGTTTAGTTAGTGTTGTCATTTATAGTCTAGTTATTCTGGTTCTTGTTAAGTTAGGCAATGTTAATCAGTCAGGTCAAGTCTTCGTTAGTGTCAAATTGTTTTCTGGTTAGTCTATGTCCTATTTGTTTAGTTAGTTCGTTATTTCGGTTGAGTTCTGTCAGTATGCAGTCTAGTCAGGTAATTTTGTTTAATCACTTAGATATCTAGCTAAGTCGGTCAGAATGTTTATCGTTAGTGTCAAATTGTTGTCTGGTTAGTCTATGTCCTATTTGTTTAGTTAGTTCGTTATTTTGGTTGAGTTCTGTCAGTCTTTCTGGGTTAAAATTCATTGTAATTTAGTCTAGTCAGGTAATTTTGTTTAGTCACTTAGATATCTAGCTAAGTCGGTCAGAATGTTTAATTGAGTCAGTGTTGTTTAATTAGTAATGTTATCCATTGTCAGTTTGTCTGGTTAGTTAGGTAATACACAGGTACTTACTTAGTCTCATGACTAAAGAGTCCAGTAAAGTCACATACCCTTGAGAGGATGGTAAGAAAATATTTGTCAAGTAGATGTTCCATAGTCAGTATGTCGAATAGTCCTGTATGTATAGCCAAATAATAAAGTTTGAGTCAAGTAAAGTCACACAGTCAAAGTTTGAGTCAAGTAAAGTCACAAAGTCAAAGTTTGAGTCAAGTAAAGTAACACAGTCAAAGTTTGAGTCAAGTAAAGTCACACAGTAAAGGTTTGAGTCAAGTAATGTCACGTAGTAAAAGGTTGTGTCCAGTAGTCACGTAGTAAAAGTTCGAGACAAGTAAAGTCGCACAGTCAAAGTTTGAGTCCAGTAATGTCACGTAGTAAAAGTTCGAGACAAGTGAAGTCGCATAGTAAAAGTTTGAGTCAAGTAAAGTCATGTAGTAAAATTTTGAGTCAAGTAAAGTAACACAGTCAAAGTTTGAGTCAAGTAGGTAAAGTCACACAGTAAAAGTTTGAGTCAAGTAAAGTCACGGAGGCGTACAGGTTGCCCGAAGGTTAACCAAATGGAAAGGTCAAAGTGAAATTATACCTGGTCCAATTGGGAGCATAATTGAGAATACAATCAAGGAGTTAATTAGTTTTGACAACTTTTATCACACCGTCCAACATGATATACGAGTTTCGGACTCTCCCAAAAGAAAGTTAACTTTTGGCTAAACCGCAAGACAATAGATATCTACTGCCATCGATAGGTGTGTGAAATATTGTGACATATTCATTGATGATGTTGGCGTTGGGTCAAAAAGTAAAAGCATTGTCATTATTGACCGTTATACAGTAAAACGATACAGCTGACAAGACAGGTTGAATGGTAAAATGGTACTTGGAAGGCTTTGATCATTTGGATCCTATGGTGTGATATTTTGCCAGCCATTCAATTTTTCCCGAATCACCTAAGGTCTACCTATTCACCTACTTAACTTGATTGCACTTCCATAATTTCATGCTTTGTTCAGAATTAGTAATGAAATAAAACAACATTAAGCTATACATATGGTATTTTGAAGAACAGAGAAGAAAGAATATCAACAAGTGTGAAAGTGTAAAACAAATAATCACAAATGTGATCTCAGTAATGACTAGTCAAGTTATTAGAAATACACCTAATGTATCCATATGACTAAATTAGTCCAGATCTCCACAACAAGAGAAAGAGAATGACGAATGGTTTCTAATGAAAGTAGACATGATATGTCTACATATGGACGAATAAACATGCCTACTCGACGAGATCGAGAAAAAATTTCTTCAAGAATCTACAGAAGTGGTACTAATTCCATTGAAAGTTTCACTTCCCGAGAAGAGAAAGAGAATGACGAATGGTTTCTAATGAAAGTAGACATGATATGTCTACATATGGACGAATAAACATGCCTACTCGACGAGATCAAGAAAAAATTTCTTCAAGAATCTACAGAAGTGGTACTAATTCCATTGAAAGTTTCACTTCCCGAGGAAATAAAACAATATTCCAGTAGGTTGAAATGGAAGTTGATGGCAATATTGAATAGATCAATATTCCATATCCAGGCAATATCGGATACCTAGAGGTCAGACTCAATAAAGACAATAATAAGAAGTTGATGGCAATATTGAATAGATCAATATTCCATATCCAGGCAATATCCGATACCTAGAGGTCAGACTCAATAAAGACAATAATAAACAGACGGATCTGACCATATTGCAAGCATGCCGTGACTTATTAAAGACCATTCTTTCTCTAGTGATGCTATTGGTATGCGACTAGTAGTCTCTTCTCAATCAGATTTGCATCGGGCAAGGGGATTGCAAGCTGCAAGGTCTTACAACAAGGTAGGAAGGGAATTATGGTTTTATACCTAGTAGATTTCAAATTAGTTTCCAACATGAAACGAGTGTGTTTATTGACCCTTTTGTCATGTTCTTTCACTGGAAGAATTGATTAGGTTCACTGGTGTGGCACTATCGTGGCAATCAGCTACTTTTCTCCGTTTCCAACATGAAACGAGTGTGTTTATTGACCCTTTTGTCATGTTCTTTCACTGGAAGAATTGATTAGGTTCACTGGTGTGGCACTATCATGGCAATCAGCTACTTTTCTCCGCAGCCACTCTTCATCCGCTGCAACTACAGGTACATTTCTAGCAATTGTTTTAATGAAATATCTACCTTGTCTGATCCATATTATGATTCCTTTTCTCCTTCGGCATCGCCTACTCTGGTTGAGTTATTACTTTCCTCCCAGCTTTAGAACGGTACAAGTGCCCGGGGCAGGACTGAACTAAAAGGGTTAGCAACAATAAAATATCCATCTGGACCGAGTGAACAACTTTCTCAGCTTTTTTTTTCAATTGGTTAAAGAACATTAGTACAGTGCCCGGGGCAGGACTGAACTAAAAGGGTTAGCAACAATAAAATATCCATCTGGACCGAGTGAGCAACTTTCTCAGCTTTTTTTTTTCAATTGGTTAAAGAACATTAGTACTATTGTTTTAATGAAATATCTACCTTGTCTGATCCATATTATGATTCCTTTTCTCCTTCGGCATCGCCTACTCTGGTTGAGTTATTACTCTCCTCCCAGCTTTAGAACGGTACAAGTGCCCGAGGCAGGACTGAACTAAAAGGGTTAGCAACAATAAAATATCCATCTGGACCGAGTGAGCAACTTTCTCAGCTTTTTTTCAATTGGTTAAAGAACATTAGTACTTTTTTTCAGCATACCAAGCCATTAACGTGGTCTGGACAGCACAGTTAGATTTGTGTACTACTTAGTTCCACCTGAATAGCATTCTTGAAATATGTTCTGGGTAAAAGTCCAAGCACACTTACATAATGAAAGTTTGAGTCCAAGTAAGTCCCGTAGTAAACGTTTGAGTCAGTCAAGCAAAGTGGCGTAGTAAAAGTTTGAGTCAAGTTGTTGTTGATTTCTTATAAATCTGAAGTAGTCCTTTGGTCATAGTTTAGTCTACAAGGTAGTAAGATAGAAGTCCATGAGTCAAAAGGGTCAGTCTGGACAGCACAATTAGATTTGTGTACTACTTAGTTCCACCTGAATAGCATTCTTGAAATATGTTCTGGGTAAAAGTCCAAGCACATTTGTTTGGTCTTGAATTGATCGAAATTCACAAAATGACAGTACAAACAAATTGTCGGTTGCAAAGAAAGGCGGTGTGCCAGCTTTAGAGAACCTACACAGGAACGCAATAAGCAAAGTTACTCTTGAGTTTTTTTGTTGGAGCTTACTAATATGGTCAACAATGCTTTGAGAGCAGCGCATTCACGATTGAACAGGATCAAAGGGGCGTACTAAGACCACCAAAAGACACCAAAAGAACTACTTAACAATCTGCTTCGCATTCACGATTGAACAGGATCAAAGGGGCGTACTAAGACCACCAAAAGACACCAGAAGAACTACTTAACAATCTGCTCCACAATCTATTAGAATAGAGTATACCTTGTTTATCCTGCCAGAATGAGACTGAAAAGTCCCTTTAATCCCGCAGTCTAAACAAGGTAACTTATCCAGCCCCGCTAACCTAGATAATCGCATACCTAAAAGTAATACACACCACAGTTAACCACACTATCCAAGAAGGCTCATCAGAGCCAAAGTATGGCAATCAAGAATTCAGTTCACACGCTTCGAAGGTATCCAGGAGGTCTGAACCAAATTGAACACACACATTATGACCCATCTAGAACTCAATAGCAGAGAGCACATTGACAATGTACTCAAACTAGATTCAAGCATTGCTAGACCTGTCAGGAATATTGATGAGCGGTCTCCATGGGATCGTCTATTGATGAAAACAAAGTGAACTGTGAGTATTTCTTTGAAAAAAGCGAAATTTTTTCTACAAAAATACTTCTAATTGCAGTCCTGACCTAGCTCACATTCAAATGATTTCCCCTTGTTGAAAGAGGTATTCATTTTGAATCAAATCTTTTACAAATATCCATCTCGAATTCATGCTACTTATAAAGTGTTGATTGTTGGTACACAAATCGCAAGCTCCCTGGAGTCCCTGGTCTTCGTTGGTACGCAAACCACAGTCCCCTTGATTGTTGGTACACAAATCGCAAGCTCCCTGGAGTCCCTGGTCTTCGTTGGTACGCAAACCACAGTCCCCTTGATTACGAGGCAAACCTTCTACTTCTGAGCTATGGGGGCTGTTGGTTAAATCTCTCGTTGAATGAATTCTTCGAAATGTCACATAGGAAATACTCGAAGTGTGTCGAAGACATTCCAAAGGAAGTTCGCTTGACTTAAGCCCTAAGACATTTACTGATCATGTCCTACAAGATCCGAGCAATTCTGGGAAGAAAGTTCTCAATGAAATTCCAACACGATAAATAAACATACCTAGTGATCTAGTTTCATCCGCAAGTTCTACTGATCTTCTCTCTGTAAATATCCTCAAGATCAAACCACATTCCAGATATGTAGCATCGACTCATGACCACAAATACTCATGTTACATACTATAGCTAATTGTCAAGAACTTTGCTACGGAGAAAATACATATTTTCAGGAATCGAACCTGTAACTCAGAAATGCCATCTCGTGGCTCAGGTTCGATAGTTCTTTTTGGACTCTGTAGACCATTTTATGGGGGTTTTTTCTCAATGTGTCATAATTTTTCCCAAACGGTTCGTACAGACAAACATACCTACATAGTCCACACTTACTTATAATATGACATATTATAAGTAAGTGTGTACTATGTAGGTATGTTTGTTGTGTACTATGTAGGTATACATTGTACAATTGTACATGTACAATTTTACAGAGATACATCATAGGACAGTCATAAATCTATGATGACAGGTAGGCATTTCTAATGTACACTCGGATTTTTGATCTTTTATCGACTCTTCTAATTTTATTGACTACTTTTAATGTCCCGTATATTCTCCTCCGATTAAAGATAAACAATAGAAAGTATGTCCATAACCTCAGTGGCGTATCCTGCATGAAAACTAGGGAATAATAATAATAAAAGTTCATGCTCCACAATCTATTAGAATAGAGTATACCTTGTTTATCCTGCCAGAATGAGACTGAAAAGTCCCTTTAATCCCGCAGTCTAAACAAAGTAACTTATCCAGCCCCGCTAACCTAGATAATCGCATACCTAAAAGTAATAGGTACACACCACAGTTAACCACACTATCCAAGAAGGCTCATCAGAGCCAAAGTATGGCAATCAGCAATTCAGTTCACACGCTTCGAAGGTATCCAGGAGGTCTGAACCAAATTGAACACACACATTATGACCCATCTAGAACTCAATAGCAGAGAGCACATTGACAATGTACTCAAACTAGATTCAAGCCTTGCTAGACCTGTCAGGAATATTGATGAGCGGTCTCCATGGGATTGTCTATTGATGAAGACAAAGTGAACTGTGAGTATTTCTTTGTAAAAAGCGAAATTTTTTCTACAAAAATACTTCTAATCGCAGTCCTGACCTAGCTCACATTCAAATGAATTCCCTTGTTGAAAAAGGTATTCATTTTGAATCAAAGCTTTTACAAATATCCACCTCGAATTCATGCTACTAAAGTGTTGATTGTTGGTACACAAATCGCAAGCTCCCTGGAGTCCCTGGTCTTGGTTGGTACGCAAACCACAGTCCCCCTGATTTGCAGTAGGCTACTACTATTATTGTGGTCAAATTCTCAAATTATATTGAGGATAAAATTCCATACCTCGGCTGGGATTGAACCCACACCGTCCTGTTTACCAGGCGAGCGCCTTGACCACTACACCACCGATTTCCCTTCCTGTCTACGGATATTTCTCAGGCCCGCCCCTACTTACCATCTTACCGAATATAGGGATTCATCATCCTGGATTCTAGGGCAATATTTATGGACGAAATGCTGACTCACAATTTTCACTGAAATATCGATTCCAAACATACATAAGATTGACCAACTGTCCAAAGTCTGACTTGAGAGCGAGAATTTTTGTTTATAAAATGGGGTCTAAAGGTGTGTCCAGTAATCCAGTTGTACACACATAGTGGACGGTCGTCGATCGATGTGGATCGACGAGCGGTCGATACACCTTAATCGCTGTATTTATGAACACAAATTCAGAAATTATCGCTCTCAAGTCAGATTAAAGTAAATTTTGACCAATCAAATGTTTGGAATTGATGCTTGAGTACTACTTGAAACCCAGTATTTTGTTCATAAAATGGGGTGTAAAGGTGTGTCCAAACATAGACAGCCAGCCTAGTTAGCTTAGTTGGTAGCGCGTCTGCCTTGTAAGCGCTAAGCATAATTTCACAGAATCATCAGGATCCACTGAACATTTAAAAGCAATGTTGAAGCAACTGTCGTTTGTTAAAAGTAATGTCCAAAATTTCGAATCATCTTTGGGATTATCTAAAGTTTCTAAAGATTCAAATGATTCAGACAAAATAGGTATATGTATACTATGAAATTGAGGATTCGGAAGCCATTCCCAAAATTAATAGAGGGTGTAGCTAACAGCATAAAGTGTGAAAGGAACTATTAAGAGATGTATTTTCTGAACTAATGATGCACGGATCTAGTAAAACTAAGGAGTTAAAAGATTAAAAATCCCAGGAATTTCAAAGACCATAAAACAGACAAGCACGCTGTGAAACCACCATGATTTATAACGTGATAAACTCTCACAAGTAGTGAAAAAGAAGTAGGAAGGTATTAACACACAAATGCTATTATCTGATGTTTAACTTTCAACTTGAACTTGGCGGTTGCCTAATTTGTATGGGTATACACCTGATTTAAATATCAAAACTGGTTTCAAAATCAATAAGAATTTAAACGGAACCATCAATGCCTTTGGTGAAATGTAGGTTAACGGGATACATGGATTGGAAGCTCACATACCTAATAATTAGCTAGAAATTGGTTTGGTGAAATAACTTTGAAATCTGGTTTTGATTTGATTTTACCGTAATGTAAAGCAATTTAAATATCAAAACTGGTTTCAAAATCAATAAGAATTTAAACGGAACCATCAATGCCTTTGGTGAAATGTAGGTTAACGGGATACACGGATTGGAAGCTCACATACCTAATAATTAGCTAGATATTGGTTTGGTAAAAGAACTTTGAAATCTGGTTTTGATTTGATTTTACCGTAATGTAAAGCGTCGCTTTGTAGTGTGTGCTACAGTCCCCAATCCCCAAGCTGCTTCATAGGTCAAGGTCTTGGGATTTTATAAGGTAGACTCTCCACATACCAATATCTATGTTCAATAACTTCATGATTACAAAATTGAAGACATCATGAATCTCAATCTACTAAATATGTCCAATGGACTTATTTGATCAATATTTTTGATCCGCTGATACCTCAAGACATTCCCCATTTGTTACAGTGTTTCTTTAGGATCTGCGCTTTGTAGTGTGTGCTACAGTCCCCAATCCCCAAGCTGCTTCATAGGTCAAGGTCTTGGGATTTTATAAGGTAGACTCTCCACATAGTATGTGGAGATATTGGTATGTGGCACATACCAATATCTATGTTCAATAACTTCATGATTACAAAATTGAAGACATCATGAATCTCAATCTACTAAATATGTTCAATGGACTTATTTGATCAATATTTTTGATCCGCTGATACCTCAAGACATTCCCGATTTGTTACAGTGTTTCTTTAGGATCTGAAGATTCAGAAGAAAAGAAAAGGTTAAGGATTATAAAAAATTATCACTCTGGAAGTTTTTGAAGAAAGACTAGAAGAAGAGTGTTCTAATCCGTGTTTCAGCTATTGGAGAAGGATTCCTAATTACTGGCAAGAATATGAATAATTATACACAACAATAATTATTTATTATGTTGTCTAAATCATCTTTCAGAATGTTGCTAACACTTTTTAGACAGCAGTATAATCATGTTAAAAGTATACATTAACATAACTATCAACATAATGATCAACCGGAAGCTTAAACATTACGAGATAGGAAAGAAGAAAGATATATGACACAACGCCGTAGACCTCCTGAAAGTAGATTTGTAGACTACAATGGAGTTAAAGATCATCTAAAACAAAGAGGTGAGGATAGCTCGGAATACGTGATATACACATGTTGTATTGTACCCGTTAACATGTATAACCTGTTGTATTGTAATATGAGACCGTGGATAATCTTTGTATCCATATGAGATACACGGATAATTCATCATGAGATATCATCTAAAACAAAGAGGTGAGGATAGCTCTGAATACGTGATATACACATGTTGTATTGTACCTGTTAACATGTATAACCTGTTGTACTGTAATATGAGACCGTGGATAATCTTTGTATCCATATGATATACACGGATAATTCATCATGAGTAAATCTTTACACATTGACTTTAGACATTGAGAAACTGAAATGAAGTTCAAGTTCCTGTTGAGTTCAATTTTGAAATGAAGTTTTGGATATTTGGATGACTGAGGAAACATGTGGCATTTAAGTTAATCAAGCTAAAAAATACAGAAGAACAATTGAACCTAAACCAATAAATCCTGATTCAAGTTTGAAATGAAGTTTGGGATATTTGGATGACTGAGAAAACATGTAGCATTTAAGTTAATCAAGCTAAAAAATACAGAAGAACAATTGAACCTGAACCAATAAATCCTGGGAAATTCTGTAGTGATGGTAAACATTTTGAAATGAAGTACAAATCAAACATGTAAAATGAGAATTAGGCCTAGGTATGCTATGAAGGTAAAAAAATACTTGATGCTCTTGAATAGCTGACCAAACGATCATAGAAAAGCACATGAGTTGAAATAGGAATCAATGATGTAGAAAAGCTAAAGTCAGGAAATCTAGATGATTTTGAATAGCTGATCAAACGATCATAGAAAAGCACATGAGTTGAAATAGGAATCAATGTTGTAGAAAAGCTAAAGTCAGGAAATCTAGAATTCATTGAACTCGTTGAGTTTCAAGGTGTTATGAGTTACAAAAGCTAATGAAAGGTAGCTATGTATTTCAAAGACGATGAAGCCATTTCAAAGGTGATGAAGTTGAAAAACACTGGAGCCACTAGATTTTAAATTAATGTATCAGCTAATGAAAGGTAGCTATGTATTTCAAAGACGATGAAGCTATTTCAAAGGTGATGAAGTTGAAAAACACTGGAGCCACTAGATTTTTAATGAATGTATATCCCTATATCCTCATATTCCAGCTAATGAAAGGTAGCTATGTATTTCAAAGACGATGAAGCTATTTCAAAGGTGATGAAGTTGAAAAACACTGGAGCCACTAGATTTTAAATGTTTAAATGAATGTATCCCTATAGCCTATATCCTCATATTCTCATCCTACCTCTGATGTTAGTAGAGGACAATGCTTACCTTCATCCAAGGATCTCTTCATTTCGTTGACGGCGGTGGTTGGCATTTTGAATTGGACAACGTGGGTAGACAGGAATCTGGCGATTCTGTCCATGAACAAGTTTTCGATCTCATCGTCAGACTTGGTCTGGAAGTCTTCGTCAGACAAAGCTCTGCCGTTCAAGTCTCTCAGGGAGTTCTTGTCCTCGCTGCTGACGATGGTTAATCCGTCGACAATGGGAATCTCGTTGTTCTTCCTCAGCATCTTGTCCACGTAGGTCAGGGATCTCATTTTCAGGCATGATGTCAGTTCCTTGTCTCCACAGCTTTTCACAAACGTGGTCACTTTTTCAATATAATTAGCAATAGTGGAATCACTGTTACTAGTTACACTTTGATCCGCGTCATTCGGCTGAGACGGATAAGCACTGATCGCGTTAATCGATATCACAAGGACGGCTAACTTCAAAAAGCGATTCATTTTGAAAAAAATATTTAAAATTATTTAAACTAAAAAAATACACCCGGTTTACAAACGCGAGTTCAAAAACACTCGCGTTTAAAAAAAATATACGCGACGACTTTTCAATGTGGTCACTTTTAAGTCCGTTCGTAAACTGAAAGATTTTAATAATTTGTAATCGTATTTATAACTTCAACTTTTTCCCCAATAATTTTTAATTAGAAGGGGTGTTGTTGGATTTTTTATTGGTCCAATGTGTTTGTAGTTAAGACTCAACTAAGTATTATTTTATATCTACCACTCAATATAATAGTAGAGTTCTCCGGTCTTCTTCTTTCTTCTTCTCCTTCTTCTTGTCCGTTTATCTGTCTGTCTCTCTTCTCTCCACATGGTCTGGATATTTTTACGTAATTCTTGCCTCTGGTCATTTCAAGTTTCATTTCTTTCCTTTTCAATTCATTCATTGTTAGTAGTAGTCATGTAGGTAGGAATGAAGGAAGGAAGTGCGTTAGTAGGCTAACCAGGCAAAAATGACTTTTGTGAAAGTGTCAATCTGATTGGCCACACACCTAGGTTAGGTTCTCTCACGGCTTCAATTGTTTACATAACAATATTAACAATGGAATGTGTGAATTGGTTGTGGTTTTGACGATTAATAACCACTCCTGAGTCGAATCACGCAGAATCGTTTTTTATTCCGATTGCGGTAGGTACCTATATGACAAAAAAAAAGGACAATGCTTTTTTTCTTTCTTTTTTTTTCAAAAGATTTGATCAAGGGAACTCTAACTGCTGAGGTCACAGTTCCCTCTGAGGTTCCCATATATGCTGAACTGTCTCCATAAGAAAAACTAAAGCTCTTCAAAATGTTAATTGTGATTATTATACCAATCAGATATACAGGGTGGACCAGAAAAACACCGACAACGGCTCAGGGTAGGTAGTTCTCATCATTTCCAACAAGGTTCTGTGGGTCATTTTCCCAACTTCGGCTTCACTTCCGAGAAACGTCCAAAAAACTACTTTTTAAAAAATCACAGATCTTGTGTCAGTTTTTAGGGCATACCTTTTTCATTTTAATCGATAGACTGTTCTCGTTAAAACCACGAGCCATTTTTCGTCCTTAATAATTCATCTTAAAGGCCTCGTTCTGCGGGGACCCTTATGCAGTGAACTTTTTAATAACTAAAATAGCAGATAAACAGCGAACTTTTTAGACATTGAACCTTTCAAAAATATAAAACTCTCTTCGTTCGTGTTCTCGTTAAAACCACGATCCATTTTTCGTCCTTAATATTTCATCTTGAATGGCTCGTTCTGCGGGGACCCTTATGCAGTGAACTTTTTAATAACTAATAGCAGTTATACAGCGAACTTTTTAGACATTGAACCTTTCAAAAATATAAAACTCACTTCCTTCTCTCATCCAGTCTAGTTCAGTCAGTTGCATAACGAGTTTCAATTTATCAACTTCAAGTTTCATTTTAAGGACTTTAATAGTTCTCTCTGCCCCCAACCTCATGAAGTAGCTACTTGAGAGTGGAGACGAGAGGCGACATTTGTTCGTATCCCGATCGGGGGCACGGTTGGTCCATCCACTTCAATCTCACACCGTATCATATTCGTTGTGACGTAACACGTAACTGCTTTAAGGGCCATATTTACGAACATGGGCCATATTTGTGGACAAAATATTGGCTCTCAAGCTGCACTGAAGCATCAATTCCAAGCATTTGATTGGCCAAAATTTGTTTCAGTCTGACTTAAAGGTGAGGATTTTAGTTCGAAAAATGAGGTGTAGCGCCTCTATTTCCACTTCAATCTCACACCGTATCATATTCGTTGTGACGTAACACGTAACTGCTTTAAGGGCCATATTTACGAACATGGGCCATATTTATGAACGAAATATTGGCTCTCAAGCTGCACTGAAGCATCAATTCCAAGCATTTGATTGGCCAAAATTTGTTTCAGTCTGACTTGAGGGTGAGGATTTTTGTTCGAAAAATGAGGTGTTAGCGCCTCTATGTGCCCCTTTATCACCCTATTGGTACCTACTTCTATTCAGAGCCGATTAAGGAGGGAGATTCACCAGTTCCCATTCGCCCCGGATCAGGACTCCTCAAGGGGGCATGGGACCAGCCGTTCTTTCAAAAAAAAAAAAAACAAGTTTCTCCCTATTTTTTTTTTATTTTTAGGAGGAGGAGAAGGGGCTGATTTTTTGATGTAGCCCTGGGGCCCCCTGGGGCGCGGTTAGGCTCTGAACGCCCCTGCCTTTATCCCCCTATGTCTCTATTATTGACACTTTACTCTCAATTGAGAACTTAATTCGCTCGATCTTTACGATTTTGTCTCTTCCTTATTCGCGATGATTCATATAGTGAAAGTGCCCGTGTAACTTCCATGGACCCAGACTCTTCGGTGTGAACTTTGGAATTTGGACTTTGAAAAAAAAAGAGGAGAAAAAAATTGATGGGAGAAAAATGAGAAAATAGATACCTACTTTTTTTCCCTCCGAACCACTTTCCCAATAGGTTCTCTAGTTCTCTTCCACATTTCCTTGAGAAAAAATTCTTTTAAGGGATCTCCGGAAAGTGAAAACTTGGGGAAAAAAAGTTAAAATATTGGTAAAATAAACGGAAAACTCATAAATTATCGCTTCTATCGGGTTTCGCACCTAACCTCAGGAACGAGAGTCAGTCATCTTATCCACAGAGGTCGGTGTTGGAATTTCAAAGGGCCTTCTTGATTCAGAGATACCCTGGGTCCATATTGTCAATATTTTTGATGACCAATTTGCTGACATTTTAAACTGATTGTAGAGCTCCCCTAAGACCTCTAACATCTAACACCTAGGAACGAAACAAGACGCACAAATACAAACCCATGAATGATACATGCAGAAAACATTTCGTCTATTCTGCAGGCGAAATATATTTCATCTTGAGATAAAACGAATCTTACATTACGTTCAACAAAATCAACAGTGATCTCTAATTGAACAATGATTGGACGAATTTTTAAGAAGCCTAATAGGCTTTCATTACCGTAAAACTGTGTTTAATGACAAAGATCTCTTTATTTCCTTATTTCCGCCTTTGGTTTCATTAGGCTCTCTGCAGACAGGTCGTAAATTCGTAACCATATCGCCAGCGGCGCGGCGATAGCACGTTGAATACACCAGTGCCCCATCGATCGCTGAAGTAACGTTGCGCGTGGTTGGTATCCGGATGAGTGACCATCTGGACAATCGCGAGCTTCTGACTTTTCCCGGCCCCACTCAGGACGGGTGAAGTTCATGTGAGGAGGCGCGTAGTTTTTCACCAAATAGGAAGTGAAAACCCCGTCACTAAAAACAAGAGCAGTTATACAGTGACATTAAAACTCTATCCAACAATTAATAACCACTTCTTAAGGGATTCATTTTTTTTTTCTTTTTTTCTGCCACTTACAAGTGACAACTGAATTTCATTTTCCTCATGAGGCTAAGAGCAACCCGAAATTCCAACGCAGCCAAAAAGTCTTCAACTCTCCCGGGAACTGAACCCAGGACTTCCACTCTACAAGTCTAGTGAGATACAAAGATACTTCTGCAAGTTGTTGACACCGCGGCACGTTTTTCAAGACTCCAATCTCTCCGCGGCACACAGTTTGAGAAGCATTGGTCGCTGTGTTGTAACGAAGAAAGTGTGAAATGGTACCATTAATGTTGCATTTGCCGTGGATGATGTAATATTTACTATCGCTAACGTAGTGGTTACTGCCTAACCGATTGAACGATATACCGACCGATTTTGCAGACGTGACAAACCGATGCCTATACCTAATCCTATTTCCGAGCCGATGTTCCGATTAGGTATGTAGGTATATCTCCATTTCCGAATTGGTAAGTAGGTATTTCCCCGTCTTGAAAAATGAAACTGAAGTTAAGCAACGTCGTGGGTGGTCGGTATGTAGACGCTTGAACGCCTGAGACATCAGGTAGGTACTGTTACCCCTTGTCTTTTCCGGATTCAATCGATGAAAAGCTGGCTGGAATCCCAGTGAAAAAGAAGAAACGACTGACCACCAGAAAAAGAATGTTCAAAATTCTTAGGGCTAATCGTACTTTTTTTGCCAAATATCTACATTATCTACCTATTAGGTATGTATAGCTATATCATGGACTCAAAAAATATCAGCGGAAACTTTCTATCACTTAGGTTTTAGGTAGATTATTGATTGTTTACTTTCCTTATCCTATAACAAGGAAAGTCTGGTCGGGGGGCTTTAAACAGGGAGGATACCAGCCTGAAATTTCCCTGGGCATCTACTCTTGAAAAATTCGTACCCAAAACCAAATATCAGCCCAAAGCAATCACCTAGGGCTGGGCTGATTGAGAGGCTGACGAAAAAGGCCAAACCCGTCTGTACACGGGAAAAGTCAAAGAAAAAGGAGATCCTATAGGGAGGAAAATAATTTTGGCCGTTATCGGCTGTACTGAGTAAACGGTGAGAGAAAAGTTATAGAGATGGGATAAGGAAAGTCGTGTGAAGTTCACACCAGATTTTTTTATGCCCATCAACCATCCAAGTAGACAAAAAAATCAACCTCGCCCTACCTCTGTTTGAACAAAATTCTTATTTCTTCCGTTTTTGAGCCCGATGAAATTTTGGTTTCGAAAAAAAGTCCTTCGTCCTAAAACTATAGTGCTTTACTTTCACCTATCCCAGTGAAAAAGAAGAAACGACTGACCACCAGAAAAAGAATGTTCAAAATTCTTAGGGCTAATCGTACTTTTTAAAAAAAAAAAAAATGTCAAATTTTGCACGACAGGTATTCGTAAATTTCAAACCATTAGAGAACGGATACGAAAAAGAGAAGAGAAAGAACAAGATGAAGACAAAATAGAAAATAGTCACACGGTCCTACCCACCAAGAAAAAATTAAGACCCAACCTTCCTGCAAACTATCGAAAAAAAAGTTCAATAAAAAAATTGAAAGTTCACCATTCTGTCAATTTTTTGCTAGTCATTACTGACATTTAAAATTTGGTCAGGAAACGAAATGTCACTATGAGCTAGACAATTTGGGAGGACAATTTGGACAAAATTGCTGAGAAAAAAAAAATCGGACGAAAGGAAAGGAAATGTGGTAATTAATTAAACAGCTATATGTCCAAGAAGTATTTGGAGAAGAAATGAGAGACAATAAAATTGTAGAAGAAATCAAAGGAGACACATTTGAAAGAATAAAAGAATCTACAAATCTACATTATTGAAGACTCGGTGTAGGAAATAATAACTTCATCAACTTACGTATACTTCCTAAACAAAATTACTTAAATGAAGGTATTTTGAAGAATTAAATGAAGAATTTTGAGGAATTTCAAAGTTATAAAAATTGACGAAAAATGTGTCAAAATCCGTGCTCTTCCCAAGTCGCTCATTAATTTTGAATGGTATTACCACTCTTTGAAGTAGTACCTATTATGAATTTATGACCATTTGAAATGGTGTTTGGGAGACACATTTGAAAGAATAAAAGAATCTACAAATCTACATTATTGAAGACTCGGTGTAGGAAATAATAACTTCATCAACTTACGTACATATACTTCCTAAACAAAATTACATAAATGAAGATATTTTGAAGAATTAAATGAAGAATTTCTAGGAATTTCAAAGTTATCAAAATTGACGAAAAATGTGTCAAAATTCGTGCTCTTCCCAAGTCGCTCATTAATTTTGAATGGTATTACCACTCTTTGAAGTAGTATTATAAATTTACGACAGTTTGAAAAATAATGGTGTTTGATATTTGGTATTATGTACCACTATTTAAAAGACCATTACTCCTACCTATATGAAATGGCATTGCCACTTTTTCAAATGGTATTTGGTATTACGACTCTTTGAAATGGTACTTTAAATAGGTATCGCATTATTTGAAAGACTGTTACGACTATTTCAAAGAGAATTACAACTTTTTCTAATAGTATTACGTCTAGGCGTTTGGCCATGTCTATAAAATCCTCCTCGATTGCATCATCTTCATTTGGAGGATATTTCTCTTAATGTCCTACCTATATGAAATGGCATTGCCACTTTTTCAAATGGTATTTGGTATTACGACTCTTTGAAATGGTACTTTAAATAGGTATCGCAGTATTTGAAAGACTGTTACGACTATTTCAAAGAGAATTACAACTTTTTCAAATAGTATTACGTCTAGGCGTTTGGCCATGCCTATAAAATCCTCCTCGATTGCATCATCTTCATTTGGAGGATATTTCTCTTAATAGCCTGCATTTCATTTCCAAAGTTCAATTCTATTTTACATTACACACACTTGATATTAAAGTATAGCGTCTCATGTGTGTCCTAACATCAGATCTTGTTTCACTTTCACCTCTTGGCTCTTGAGTCCTGTTGTGATCTTGGAAGTTTAGTTAGGAGCAAGTTTTTTTATTTTCGGAGTCTCTGTTTGAAGCGAGCTCTATCTCCAACATAGGTCGTCACAGACGTAAAACTCGTAAAAGTTCGTGTTGCTTCGGACTTGGAAACGATTAAAAAATGTGTTTGGTCTCCGATGGGTTCATGAAGAGTATGATACAAAACTTGAAGCTGTACACAGTGGATTTGTAGATTCTTAGAATCTGTGTACAAAGTTAAGCTGAGATACCTAAACAGCAGATACATAGATATTTTAAAAGTATGTAATCGCAAACTTTTGACCGATTTAAGGTCAAAGTATAGCGTCTCATGTGTGTCCTAACATCAGATCTTGTTTCACTTTCACCTCTTGGCTCTTGAGTCCTGTTGTGATCTTGGAAATTTAGTTAGGAGCAAGTTTTTTACTTTCGGAGTCTCTGTTTGAAGCGAGCTCTATCTCCCACATAGGTTGTCACAGACGTAAAACTCGTAAAAGTTCGTGTTGCTTCGGACTTGGAAACGATTAAAAAATGTGTTTGGTCTCCGGTGGGTTCATGAAGAGTATGATGCAAAACTTGAAGCTGTACACAGTGGATTATTCATGAAGAGTATGATACAAAACTTGAAGCTGTACACAGTGGATTTGTAGATTCTTAGAATCTGTGTACAAAGTTAAGCTGAGATACCTAAACAGCAGATACATAGATATTTTAAAAGTATGTAATCGCAAACTTTTGACCGATTTAAGGTGGGATTAGCTTTCTACCGGTAGGCATGATATTCTATAGGTCTGTATTATTTGTCAAGTTTATAGTCACATAATTATAAATATATCGTCACTATTATATATTTTCTGGATATTTTGAGTATTTCCTGATGGTGTTGGTTCTTTTCTGAATATTCTGATTCTATTTCGAAAGTTGAAAGTACCAAATACTTTTCTGAAAGTTGGAATTCATTTATAAAAGTATCTATTGATCCTTTCTCTTCAGAAAGTTGAACTATCGTTCTAACGAAACTTTAATTGTTTTAAATACAAATGTACTTATTATTCTAGTCTCTCTTCTGAAAGTTTAGATTCCTTTCTAAAAGTCTTAATATTATCATAATTCTCATTTGAAAGAAGGCCTTCCCCGGCCGGAAAGAAGGTCCGAAGGAAAGAATCCTTCGGAAAGATTTGATTCTCTCCGATCAAAAGAATTCATCCAGTTCCTACTTTCTTGGTCGGGACAGAAGAGGCCTCGTCGGTCTACAAGCTCAGATAACTTGAAGGTCGAACTGTTCAGAACTTTCTTCTAGTTTGACGTAAAACACTCCGAGTGATTCTGAGTAGAGAAAGTTGCCTAGAGCTTGTTCGGAAGAAAAAACTAACCGAACCTCGACTTCCAAATAATAATAATAATAATAATAATAATAATAATAATAATAATAATAATAATAATAATAATAATAATAATAATAATAATAATAATAAATGGTTATGTACCTCTCTAACTAAAACTAGTTACCTCTCCAAACAATCTGTTTCACAAGCTGCCTAATGACCTCTCAGTGAAACAGCTGTTTTCTTCCGGCAAACGTCTCGAAATGGGTTCGGTTTGAAATGTGTAAAGAAATTTTAAAACAAACAGAAGGAAAACGTTTGCAGTGGCGTAGTTTGTACTGGATAGAAGGGACATTGTAAAAACTTGAAACAAAAACAAATAAACGAACAAGCAAACAAACAAAACAAAACAAAAGCACACACACACACACAAAACAAAAACTGCCCTCGAAGTCTAAAAAACAGAGGCATATTTTGTATTGGAAAGAATAGAGGGAATGTGAAAACAAGAGGAAAAAAAAACGACCAAACAAACAGACAGACTCAAAACAGCGCGAAGAAAAGAAGAAGAAGGTGAAGAAGAAGAAGAAGTTGAAGGTGAAGAAGAAGGTGAAGAAGAAGAAGACGAAGAAGAAGACTTTTGTTCATTCAATTATAGAAAACTGGATAAGAAAATTCGCAAGTCCACCACTGTAGGTCGGAAGAAAATGGAAAACTTTCCGAAGCCTAGACGTCAATGGTGCTTTGTTTAATTTGAATAGAACATGGAGAAAAGGAAGGAGAAGAGAAAATAGAACGAGGAGGATGAGAAGAAGGAGAGTAGAGTATAATCCTGTTTATATTGTGCTAAAAAGAGACTGTCAAATACCCACTCCTAACTCCAACACAGAAGAGGGTAAAAAAAAAACTTTTCACTTTCCACAAATTATATCTAAGAATAAACTTGGAACGGAATGAAGTTTGATAAATCATCTTGCTTCATCAACGTCCCGACAAAACTTTCACCAAGGACCCATCATCAACAATAATTGTCGAAAAATACAACAACAACAACAACAATGTCTGTGAAATCATCACACAACAATGGACATATTTGTACAACAAAAACGTCGGAAAATGAGTATTTCAAACGGAAACAGAAAGTGAAATGAGGAAGAGAAAAAAGAGGAAGGGAAGGAAGAAAGAGGAAGGGAAGGGGGGAAATATTAAGATAATAGGGAAGAGGAAGAAAATGGGAAAAGAAGAAGAGGAAAAAGAGAATGGGGAGAAAGAGGAAGAGAAAGTAGAAAGAGAAAGGAAAGAGGAAGGGGAAATATTAAGAGAATAGGGAAGAGGAAGAAAATGGGAAAAGAAGAAGAGGAAAAAGAGAATGGGGAGAAAAGAGGAAGAGAAAGGAGAAAGAGGAAGGAAAAGTAGGAAGAGAAAGGAAAGAGGAAGAAAGTGGGAAAAGAGGAAGAGACTGGGAAGGAGAGAAAGAGAAGGCTGCAATGCCATTATTAAAACGAAATTTTTGAGCATTTTCATCTCATAATTAGAGAAAACCCACCACAACATTTTCCATTTTGCATGCCGCATGTCCCATTCCCTCCCTTTTTCGGGGCATAACTTCCATTTGCTTGGGGAAAAAAACAGGGGGAGGAGAGTTCCCATTAGGAGGGGCAGAAAGAGGGGAAGTAATTCTTGGAAGGAAGAAGGGATTTACAAGGGAAAAGAGGAAAAATACTGTTTGGAAGGGAGAAGGGATTTACAAGGGAAAAAAGGGAAAATACTGTTTGGAAGGGAGAAGGGATTTACAAGGGAAAAGAGGGAAAATTCTGTTTGGAAGGGAGAAAAAAGGCTTTCGACTCGGTTTCATTCCTCTTTTTTTCGTATTATAATAAATTAACCTCCATAATAATACCTTTAAAAAATGGAGTCTTATCGTTCCGAAATGGAAGAGAGAAGGAGGACAGAACAGGAGAAAGCCAGCCGTTCCGAGAACGAACCTTATCTGCTTAGGATAAATTTCTCTCTCTAAAAAGAAAGAGACAAAAAATAAAAATACCGGTAAATCGTGAAGTTTGACGTCACGGCATACGCTCCCGTAGGCGATGACGTCATAATTTATGACTCCCGCTTCGTCTGTTTGTGCGCAAGCGTTTCTGCGCATTTTGACGTGAAATCTGACGTCACAACTCTTTGAACTTTTTCATTTTTTGAGATAGAAAGAGAAAGCATTTACAGCTTTAAAAGGAGATTTTAAAATAGATGAAAAATAGAAAGAGAAAGTATTTAGAGCTATATAAGGAGAGTCAAAGGAGGGTTTGTGGAAATTGGCTTTCAAAGCACCCCCTCTCATAACCATTTAACCTTTTTCTCAGTTTTATTCACATTTTGGTCGGTTAATTTAACCTAAAAAAAGCTGCTGTCCCTCTTCAAAAAACATTTTTTTTTTGTAAGTAGGTAAGTTTTTTTTTTTTGCTCGAAAAATGCTGTCCCCTTTTTCACCCTCCTTTTTCTCTAAAACCCCAATTCCCAGATGGTAATCTCTTGTGCTCTCTTCTCTCCTATTATTATGCTAAAGTTTTATACGGTTGACATTCTGTTTAGAATTTCATGTAAATTGTAAAAAAAAAAAACTTTCTTTACAAAAAAGTTGTTCGAATACAATCATACAAAATATGGTAAGTTTACGTTTTCTTTTTTTTCTTCTTCTTCTTCTTCTTCTTCTTCTTCTTCCTCTTCTTCTCCTTTCTTAGTTCTCTTTCCTCTTCCCAATCTCCTTATTCTGTTCCATTGTCCCTCTTCCTCTCTCTATATTTGCCTTCCTCTATCTCTCTCTCTCTCTCTTTTCTCTTCTCTCCTCTATTTCCTCTCTCTCTCCATTAGTTCCTCGGTGTCTTCTTTCCTCTCCTCTTTCCTATTTCGTTCTCTTCTCTCATTTCTAAACTCCCTCTCCCCCTCTCCCTTCTCTCATTCCTCTCTCCTCCCCTCTTTCCACTCTCTCCATTAGCTCCTGTCTCTCCTCCCTCTCCTCTCTTTTCTTATTTCTCTTTTCATTCAGAACTCTCTCCTCTCCCTTCTCTCATTCCTCTCTCCTCCCCTCTTTCCACTCTCTCCATTAGCTCCTGTCTCTCCTCCCTCTCCTCTCTTTTCTTATTTCTGAACTCTCTCCTCTTTTCATTCAGAATATAAGAAAGAGAACTTATGTTTATTTTCTCGAGCAATAAACGTCAATGTTTTGGAAAACAAACGTATGTTGAAACTTTTCAAACGGAGAAAGAGAGAAGAGAGGAAAGAATAAGGAGAAAAATGAAAAGAGGAGAGAGGAGAAAAAGTGGAAAGGGAAAGAAAAGAAAGAAATAAGAGTTGGGAAGAAGAGAAAGGGTGGAGAGAGAATGAAATATAAGAGAAAGAAATAAGAAAGGGAAGAGAAGAAAAAGAAGAATAAGAGAAAGTGAGAATTGGAAAGAGCAGAAGAGAGGGAATGAAAAAAAGAGTAAAGTTTTTTTCGGTACTTTCAACAGAAATAATATTTATTTTTGCAACTCTTTTCCATATGTGGAATAGGTATAAAGCGTAGATGGGTAAATACGTACAAAGCGTGTGTAGCTAAGTGTAAAGTTGGTGCTAGGTACTATAGTATAGGCGTGGATGGGTAGGTTGGTAGGTAGAACAGGTACCTATACATACCTACTAAGCGTAAAGTAGGGAGGTACTAAGCGTAGGTGAGTAAATAGAACTGATATTAAACGTAAGCCTTTTCTAAAAGTCGAACTGATGACGTAGGTATTTGAATTTTGTGTAATCAGTTTTTTAGATATACCCCACTAGGATAGGTACAATAAAAGAGGCTCCTAAGGCTAGAAACTCACGATCAGGTAGACCTGACTGCAGGTACACCTGATCAGGTCTACCTGATAGTGTGTGCTCATCAGTGTCAGCCGGTGACGTAGGTATTTGAAGGTACACTAGGATAGGTACAATAAAAGAGGCTCCTAACGCTAGAAACTCACGATCAGGTAGACCTGACTGCAGATACACCTGATCAGGTCTACCTGATAGAGTGTGTGCTCATCAGGTGTCAGGTATATAAGTGACAGACGAGACGGTTTTTTTCAGCCGTACCTGTCAGGTCTACCCGCTAGTGTGTGTGCTCGTCAGGTATCAGGCATACCTGAACAGGTGTATCTGTCAGGTCTACCTGATAGCGAGAGGGCTGGCCTAAGGGGGAGACTCATTAGGCGAACTTAACACCTTAGCAGGCTTTTGTTGACGCGTAAAAATAATAATAATAAATGGTTATGTACCTCTCTAACTAAAACTATTTACCTCTCCAAACAATCTGTTTCACAAGCTGCCCCTCAGTGAAACAGCTGTTTTCTTCCGGCAAACGTCTCGAAATGGGTTCGGTTTGAAATGTGTAAAGAAATTTTAAAACTAACAGAAGGAAAACGTTTGCAGTGGCGTAGTTTGTACTGGAAAGAAGGGACATTGTAAAAACTTGAAACAAAAACAAATAAACGAACAAGCGAACAAACAAAACAAAACAAAAACACACACACAAAACAAAAACTGCCCTCGAAGTCTAAAAACAGAGGCACATTTTGTATTGGAAAGAATAGAGGGAAAACAAGAGGAAAAAAACAACCAAACAAACAGACTCAAAACAGCGCGAAGAAAAGAAGAAGGAGTTGAAGGTGAAGGAGAAGAAGAAGAAAAAGACGAAGAAGAAGGAGAAGAAGAAGAAGAAGACGAAGAAGAAGAAGAAGACTTTTGTTCATTCAATCATAGAAAACTGGATAAGAAAATTCGCAAGTCCACCACTGTAGGTCGGAAGAAAATGGAAAAGTTTCCGAAGCCTAGACGTCAATGGTGCTTTGTTTAATTTGAATGGGAACAAAAACTGCCCTCGAAGTCTAAAAAACAGAGGCATATTTTGTATTGGAAAGAATAGAGGGAATGTGAAAACAAGAGGAAAAAAAACGACCAAACAAACAGACAGACTCAAAACAGCGCGAAGAAAAGAAGAAGAAGGTGAAGAAGAAGAAGTTGAAGGTGAAGAAGAAGGTGAAGAAGAAGAAGACGAAGAAGAAGACTTTTGTTCATTCAATTATAGAAAACTGGATAAGAAAATTCGCAAGTCCACCACTGTAGGTTGGAAGAAAATGGAAAAGTTTCCGAAGCCTAGACGTCAATGGTGCTTTGTTTAATTTGAATAGGACATGGAGAAAAGGAAGGAGAAGAGAAAATAGAACGAGGAGGAGGAGAAGAAGGAGGAGGAGGAGGAGGAAGAAGGGCTGTTCTAGTAAGAGTTGGACAGGAAATGCCGGAATAGGAGTAAAGGGGACAAGAAGGAGAAAGAGGGATGAAAAGGAAGAAGAAGGAGAGAAGCAGAGACAGTCGAAGAAAGGAAGAGGAATTGAAGGATAAGGGAAATTAGGGCAGGGTAATTAAGAAGAAGAAAGAGGGATAGAAGAGGATTGAAGGAGCTAGACTGGAACTTGAGACAAACTCATAGCGAAGAATATGGAGATAGAGAAGAAGAAGAAGAGAAAGAAGAACTAAAGCTAATTAAGGAGAAGGAACAAAAATAAACAAAGGAAGAATAGAGATGGAGATGGAAAGATATGGAGAAAGGGGGAGAGGTATAAAAGAAAGAAGAAGGAGATCGAAAAGGGAAGATGGAATAATTAAACCTGACGAAAGAGGGATAGAAGAGGATTGAAGGAGCTAGACTGGAACTTGAGACAAACTCAGAGCGAAGAATATGGAGATAGAGAAGAAGAAGAAGAAGAGAAAGAAGAACTAAAGCTAATTAAGGAGAAGGAACAAAAATAAACAAAGGAAGAATAGAGATGGAGATGAAAAGATATATGGAGAAAGGGGGGAGAAAAGAGTGAAGAAGGAGATCGAAAAGGGATGATGGAATAATTGAACCTGAGACAGAGGAGAAAGAAGTATATGCGAAGAGAAGAGAAAGCGAGAGGTCAATTAAGGTGAAAGAAGAGACAAATAAAGGGAAACAGAAGAGGAGGAAAAAGAAAAAATAGTAATATGAGAAAAGATAAAGAAGAGAAGTACAGAAAAGTGGAAGCCTAGCCAAAGGAAGAGAATATTAGAAAGAGAAAAGGAGGCAAAGGAAGGATAATTAAGAAAAAGAGGGAGAGAGAGTAAAAGAGGAGGGAAAAATAAAGGGAAGGGGACTGAGGAAGATACGAGACAAAAAAGAAGAGGAAGAAGAAAATGAAACAAAAGATGCGAAAAGCCTGAGGGACAAAAAACGGTACGAAAGAGAGGAAGAAAGGGAAAAGGAAGAGAAGAAAGAAGGGAAGGATATAATTAAGGACGAAGTAGACATAAAAGAGGGAGAAATGAAGAAACAAAATAAAATTAAAGTTGACACGTAGAAGGAGAGGAGAAAGACATAAGAGAGAGAAGGGGAAAGGGGAAAGAGTATATATGAAACAAAAGATGCGAAAAGCCTGAGGGACAAAAAAAGGGTACGAAAGAGAGGAAGAAAGGGAAAAGGAAGAGAAGAAAGAAGGGAAGGATATAATTAAGGATGAAGTAGACATAAAAGAGGGAGAAATGAAGAAACAAAATAAAATTAAAGTTGACACGTAGAAGGAGAGGAGAAAGAAATGAGAGAGAAGGGGAGAGGAGAAAGAGTATATGAGAAGAGAGAGAAGAGAAGAACAAACGTAGAACAATAAGAGAGAAAGGAAGAGAGATGAAGAAAGGAAGGGGAGAGAGATAGAGAGAGGAGAGAGAGAGAACGTTAATTAAGGAGAATTTCTCATTAAAATGTGTTGGAATATGATAAGAATATATGTTTTAGGCAAAATATAATTACAGGGTGTCCCTAAATGAGGCTTAAAAAATGATTTTGAAAAGTAGAATAGTCATAAAATGGGCTCTCATAGGGCCCAAAAAGACGAGAAATTAATTGGAAGATTTCTTTGTTTGTTGTTTTTTTTTCGGACAAATGGGTACATATTTTTCATATACATATGGAACACCCTGTAAATACAGTGAAAAAGTACGTATTACATTCACGTATTTTGGCAACGTATCAGCATAGATTTTACCAAAGTTATAGAGGCAATTTTGGAAAAACAATTAAAATTATTACCCACTCCTACCTATACATAACTGCTTTAATTTGGTTTAATATTATCCTTGGGCCTATTTGACATAGGTAGGTAAATACCTTCTCTGACGTAGGTACCTGTAAATGAGGAAAAGAGTAAGTATTTTTATTATTAGCTCTGCTTTACCTTCTTCTAATTCTCCTTCTCTTCTTCTCCTTTTTTTTGCTCCTTCTCTCTCCCTCCCTTCTTCTCCTGCTCCTTCTTCTTCTCCTTCCTTCTTCTTCTTCTCCTTCCTTCTTCTTCTTCTCCTTCCTTCTTCTTCTTCTCCTTCCTTCTTCTTCTTCTCCTTCCTTCTTCTTCTTCTTCTTCTTCTTCTCCTCCTCCTCCTTCCTTCTTCTTCTCCTCCTCCTCCCTTCTTCTTCTTCTCCTCCTCCTCCCCCCTTCTTCTTCTACTCCTTCTTCTTCTCCTCCTTCTTTTTCTCCTCTTCACCCCTATTCGGTACCTATTCCCTAATGATGTTGTTGTTTTTTTTCCTAATTCATTTGGACAGGTGTACCATTTCACATGTTGTGGGAGTATTAGAATGAGAGGACGAAAGAAAAAAGAGATAAAAAGAGAAGGAGGGAGGGAAAGTGAAGGAGAGAGAGAGAGAGATGGAGGGGAGAGAGAGAAAGAGAGGGATTGAGGGTAGGGAGAAAGATAGAGAGAAAGAGAGGGAGACAGAGAAAGAGATAAAATGAGAGAAAGAGAGGGCACGTATCATAATGACAATGAATAAAAAAAAAAAAAATCGAAGAGCCTGACAGGCTTGTGTTTTAAAAGAACTTACCTGTTACTTGTAAAAAACAAATATATCAAGACTGGACTGAAGAACGAGGACCGGATAGGACAAAGCCAGCCGTTCTGAGACAGAACCTTATTTATATCTGTTCAGGATAAAGTTCACCCCGGATGGGAAACAAACCCGCGACCTAGCCCTTACAAGGCAGACGCGCTACTCTCTGAAGCTAACTATGCTGGTCTGTTAACACAGTTGAAACTCGGAAGAAAAGGTATTATAAATACTTAGTTGCTGACATGAAGGAAGGATTAAAAAAAAAGATAATTGTTTCTCCGCCGTTTTTATTTCGTAGCAATGAAACAACTGCTACATTAGACTCGTAATATCCCTCATTAGACCCCAGAGCGAGCTCTCTGGCCTAGATGGCACCTCTTGGTATCCTCTTAATGGAATAATATAATATGGACTCACAGATTTCTGTGGAATAAACCTGATTGTGCGGACTTTCTAGAGCTGCTGCAGGTGAATTTTAGAGAAATTGAAGAGGTTGAAATATACCAGTGAGGTTAAACACACGTATCTTCTCTCCATCCTCTTCTTTATATCACATTTTGTACTGAGGGCGGAGCTTACCAACCAAGAGTTAACATCGGATCCAAACGTATCCTCTACCATTAAACACACGTATCTTCTCTCCATCCTCTTCTTTATATCACATTTTGTACTGAGGGCGGAGCTTACCAACCAAAAGTTAACATCGGATCCAAAGCTAACCTGGAGTCAAAAGCTAACCCGGAGTCAAAGTCAATCTCAGAACTATAACTTAAGATATGGGCTAAGTAGGGAGCTAATTTGACGAACTAAAGCAATAAGTTGACCCGTTTTACCTCGGGTTGAAAAGCAGAATTTTGAATTTGGACGAATCATATCGAAATATGGAATTGTAAATACTATTCCATACTTTGGTGATTTAGGGCACTGGAGTCAAAAGCTAACCCGGAGTCAAAGTCAACCTCAGAACTATAACTTGAGATATGGGCTAAGTAGGGAGCTAATTTGACGAACTAAAGCAATAAGTTGACCCGTTTTAACTCGGGTTAGTAAGCGCCAAACAAAAAGGGGAGTTTCCTTTTAGAGTGTCATTGGAAACGGCCGTGTTGGTAAGCGCCAAACAAAAAGGGGAGTTTCCTTTTAGAGTGTCATTGGAAACGGCCGTTACATGCCTCCAACTCTCGGACTCGGTTGATTTCGCGAATACTCGGAAAAACTCGGAAAAGTCATTCGTGTTTCCTCGTCAACCAATCCCGAAGCACGTTCAACTCCGATCGTGTGTTTTCGAAAAAAAAAAAAAAAAAAAAAAAAAGACGATAAGATTCCATATTTCGGCAGGGATTGAAACCACGCGTTCCTGATTACCAAGCGAGCTTCTCGACCACCACTGAGGTAGGATTTTAGACGTGTCTTGACTTCATACTCTTCATAGATATTATAAATTATTTCAGAATAATTCTGTCAAATAATCAAAATTATTTTAATATCAGTCAGGTATCAGTCTGTCAGTATTATTGAGAATTTAGGACGGTATAATACTTCATAAAGTAATAAATTAGATGTATAATGTAGAGGAAATTTGGGTTTATGGATAGAACTGTGGGCAGATATTAAGATTTCAGTAGGCTAGCTTGATTAATTTCTTTTGAAATAGATCGTGTTAACTCTTCAGCGACCTTATTCGACCTTTTTCAAATCATCTACACCTATAAAATCTGCTTGATAACTTCTTGCATAGAAAATTAGGGTTGAATGGTAGAGATTGTCCTAGCCAATAATTTCGTCCCTTGGGTGAGACTTCTAAAAGACCAACCCTTGACTACACCACCGAGGCATGGTTTATGGTTTTCTTATTTTCACATTTTCTCGTGTTCAGTCTGGAATAAACCTGATTGTGCGGACTTTCTAGAGCTGCTGCAGGTGAATTTTAGAGAAATTGAAGAGGTTGAAATATACCAGTGAGGGTGCTTCGAGGTTCCATCAAGGCCCGTGGATAGCAGCTTAACTCCAAACACAAAAAGCCCACTCCGAGGCTTAGGTGTAGGGGCGAACAGCCCTAAAGGATGGGTTAAGCTTCTACGAATCTACCAAGCGAGCTTCTCGACCACAACTGAGGTAGGATTTTAGACGTGTCTTGACTTCATACTCTTCATAGATATAAATTATTTCAGAATAATTCTGTCAAATAATCAAAATTATTTATCAGTCAGGTATCAGTCTATCAGTGTTATTGAGAATTTAGGACGGTATAATACTTCATAAAGTAATAAATTAGATGTAGAATGTGGAAAATATTTGGGTTTATGGATAGAACTGTGGGCAGATATTAAGGTTTTAGTAGGTACCTGCTAGCTTGATTAATTTCTTTTGAAATAGATCGCGTTAACACTTTAGCAACCTTATTCGACCTTTTTCAAATCATCTACACCTATAAAATCTGCTTGATAACTTCTTGCATAGAAAATTAGGGTTGAATGGTAGAGATAGAGATTGTCCTAGCCAATAATTTCGTCCCTTGGGTGAGACTTCTAAAAGACCAACCCTTGACTACACCACCGAGGCATGTTTATGGTTTTCTTCTTTCGCCTTTTCTCGTGTTCAGACGGGGTCGGCATTATTGTCAGCCTCTCAATCAGTCCTAGGCTTGCTTTTAGGCTGACATTTGGTTTTTCTACCAAAAAATTACGAATGGATGCCGCCATGTTGGATACTTTCACTGAACTGGTGGATATTTGAATGTAGGTAGCATTTTTTCCTTATATTAGTGACAGGAAAAAAAAAAAAAACTATCGACATTTTGGAAGAAAGAAAGGAAGAAGGAAGAACTAGTAGGTACCTTCACATAGGTATTATACATAGGTAATTATATTTATGTATGTACATAAATTATGCAATACCTATGTATTTAATATTTAATAACTTGTATTCTATTTATTTTTTTTTATTTTTTTATTTTTTTTTTTACAAAGGTCCCACTGATATATTTAAAAAGGTGACATTCGTAGACATTAAAGTTCCAAAAAGTTCTAAAATATCAAGGAGTAGAGGACATAAGGCTGCTAGCCTTATTAGGGCTCCTTTAATAGTTCAGTAAAAAGTTGAGAATCAACCATTGCTTATTGCTGAAATACATAGATAAACTTAAAATGAGTTTTAACTGATATTTTGGCCCGTCCATAAGGGACAGGAGTATTCCTTGAAAAATATTTAAAATCAAAACCCTCGTGAGAATAAAAAAAAAACTGATCAGGAGAAAGTTTCAAGTAGGTATAATATATCTTTTATATGTAGTATCAAGTAGGTAGTCGAGAATTAGAAGGTATCTTTACCTACCTGTAAGCCATATCCAGTACCTACCTGTAAGCCATATCCACTACCTACCTACCTGTAAGCTGTAGTCTTGGTAATATTATTAATGGCACAGTGTTAGACATGGAAGGAACCGTGAGATTAACCCGTGAGTAACTCAGTGACCAGAATTGAGAGCAGCAAGAGTTTGACTCGATTTGAGAGAGTTACCTACCTATGTGCTCAGACAGACCATCAAAAAAAGTAGATAAGTGATAGGTAGATCAGTAAGTATAATTTCCCTACTACACCTCCTCAGCTGTCTTCATGAAGCCGACTCGGTGGAGCTACACCGCTACAACAAGGAAAATTAAGCCTCGTGCCCTCGCCTCGTGTAATTCAGCCATTAACTCTGGGTCAATTCGAAAAAGATATATCAACTAACCTAAGTGGCTAAGTATCTATCTGTACTTGGAATTTGTGAGTAGGTCTGTAGGTAGATTTAATTAGAGGAGCCCATTTAAAATATGGAGCGAAACAGTTTAAATGGTCGAAGCCAAAGTTCTAGCTCGAAATTAATGTAATTAGAGGAGCCCATTTAAAATATGGAGCGAAACAGTTTAAATGGTCGAAGCCAAAGTTCTAGCTCGAAATTAATGTATAAATTATTTCAGAATAATTCTGTCAAATAATCAAAATTATTTTAATATCAGTCAGGTATCAGTCTATCAGTATTATTGAGAATTTAGGACGGTATAATACTTCTTAAAGTAATAAATTAGATGTAGAATGTAGAGGAAATTTGGGTTTATGGATAGAACTGTGGGCAGATATTAAGATTTTAGTAGGTATCTGTTAGCTTGATTAATTTCTTTTGAAATAGATGGTGTTAACACTTCAGCGACCTTATTCGACCTTTTTCAAATCATCTACACCTATAAAATCTGCTTGATAACTTCTTACATAGAAAATTAGGGTTGAATGGTAGAGATTGTCCTAGCCAATAATTTCGTCCCTTGGGTGAGACTTCTAAAAGACCAACCCTTGACTACACCACCGAGGCATGGTTTTCTTATTTTCACATTTTCTCGTGTTCAGACGGGGTCGGCGTTATTGTCAGCCTCTCAATCAGTCCTAGGCTTGCTTTTAGGCTGACATTTGGTTTTTCTACCAAAAAATTACGAATGGATGCCCTTCGCACTCAACTTTTACTACCTATGTCTTCGGCAAAGGAAATTTAGGGCTGACATCCACTCTGTTTCTTTCAAGTCCCCTAGTAATACTACTTCACCGAGGCAATTTCCAAGTTAAAAAAAAAGAACTTTAACTTACAGGCTACCAAGTATTCGAATAGGTTAACTTTCTTTTTTCAAAAAAAAATCGTCTCTTCGGAATTCTTTGGTCTTGCAGGTGTAACAAAGGTGTGGTCTTCAGCAAACCATTGCCTGACCAGTAATGACTTTGCCAAATAATATCTACATTATCTACCTAGGTATGTATAGCTATATCATGGACTCAAAAAATATCAGCGGAAACTTTCTATCACTTATGTTTTAGGTAAATTATTGATTGTTACTTTCCTTATCCTATAACAAGGAAAGTCTGGCCGGGGGGCTTTAAACAGGGAAGATACCAGCCTGAAATTTCCCTGTGTGAAGTGCGAAGGGCATCTACTCTTGAAAAATTCGTAGCCAAAACCAAATATGAGCCCAAAGCAATCACCTAGGGCTGGGCTGATTGAGAGGCTGACGAAAAACACCAAACCCGTCTGTACACGGGAAAAGGCGAAGAAAAAGGAAATCCTATAGGGAGGAAAATAATGTATTCGGTCAAAATTTTGGTCAGACTTCAGTGCCGAAACTTGTTTTGAGGTCCCTAGAGCCTAAATCCAAAGTTTCAGCCATTGGTCCGTGTGTGTGTCTGTCTGTAAACAAAATATCTCGAGAACTTCATAAGCTATTAGAGACTTGAAATTTCGTATGTAGTCTGCAAATGTGACAAGGATGCTACACGAAACTTTTGGTTAAGATCGGTGCAGCGGTTGGCGGCATTTCGGTCGCTTTTTGGCCGTTATCGGCTGTACTGAGTAAACGGTAAGAGAAAACTTATAAGAGATAGGATAAGAAAAGTCGTGTGAAGTTCACACCAGATTTTTTTATGCCCATCGACCATCCAAGTAGACAAAAAATCAACCTCGCCCTACCTCTGTTTGAACAGAATTCTTATTTCTTCCGTTTTTGAGCCCGATGAAATTTTGGTTTCGAAAAAAAGTCCTTCGTCCTAAAACTAGTGCTTTACTTTCACCTAAAAAAAAAGTTTAATTTTTTGTTCTAAAAAAATGGTGAAAGTTTCTCGTTCTATTTAGAACGATCTTTGATTTTAGATTTTTTCTATCTCCCAATTAAACGGTACCCCAAATATGTTAATTGAAATTCATTTCTCGTTCTATTTAGAACGATCTTTGATTTTAGATTTTTTTCTATCTCCCAATTAAACGGTACCCCAAATATGTTAATTGAAATTCAACTGTCCACTATAACTATAACCATTAGCCGTAAAGAGATAGACGGCTTAAGCATAGAATAGAATGGAATATACTGTGTTTATCTGTTTATCCTGCTCCAACAGGACTGAAAAGTCCCGTTTTACCCACGGGACTGCATGAAAAGTCCCGTTTTAAAGTCCTGTTTTCCGTCGACAAGCTACCCGTCTGCAGGTAAACGGGTACCAGTAGCCAGTAGAATAAACAAGGTATATTCTATTCTATTCTTCTTACACTGACCTCAACCTGAGTAGGACCTGGAAAAGTCATCCGGATACCAACCAAGCACAATGTTACTTAACTTTGCCTCCTCACATTGACTTAACCCCGAATGAAATGGACTGGGAAAAGCCAGATACATGGGATTGCCTCGATGGTCACCCATCCAGATACCAACCACACGTAACGTAGCTGAACTTCAGTGATCCATTGGGAACAGGTATAATGTATAATAAAAATTATTTATTTATTTATTTAATACACATTTAGCAATTAGTTATCAGCCATTAGTGGTATAATAAATAATCAACGTCCTATCACAGATTCAGAAATATACCTATTGAAATTTATATGTATTATATCTTCTACATTCTCTACTCTACCACCTATGAATATGTCTAATCCAAGTATGTACCTATATCTATTTCATAGCTATGTGATATTGACTGATGATTAGTGGTATAATAAATAATCAACGTCCTATCACAGATTCAGAAATATACCTATTGAAATTTATATGTATTATATCTTCTACATTCTCCATTCTACACCTATGAATATGTCTAATCCAAGTATGTACCTATATCTATTTCATAGCTATGTGATATTGACTGATGGTGGATCATTAGGTCAGTAGGTTGTCATAGAAACAGGTCCCCACAGCATTCCAGCAGCCCAATCCCAAGAAATTAGTAAGCTGGATACCACCTATCTATCAATCCTATGTCAGTGGTAGTGGTAGAATTCGATTGGAGTTTAGCGTGTCTACCTTATAAGCGCTAGGTCGCAAGTTCGATTCCCGCCCGGGGTGGATTTTATCCTAAACAGATAAGGTTCGTTCTCGGAACGGCTGGTTTTCTCCTATCCTGTCTTCCTCTTCTCTTCGCGTTCGGGCGATAAGACCAGTTACAGCTTACCTATCAAACTTCTTTTTTCTTGCCTATCCTGTAGAGTTCTTGCACTTACTCCTCTTTGTGTTTGGGACGATGATACTATGAACTAGGGACATACTATGGGATGGGTATGCTACAACACAGACCTGCAAAAGTCGAATGAAGCAGACGTTTCCTCGCCACGAAATTCTCAATCTTTTCCACTGGAGACAAACTTGTGATACACTCTATATTACGCTTAAGATCGATCGACCTTCGGAAGGTAACATCAAATTTAACCGTTAGACTATTAGACTTAGCTATTAGATGTTGGTATTCATAAAATTTCTATCTTATGTGTGTCCGCAGTCACGTACATATCTAAGGAGGTGTCTTGTAAAGTTTCAACGATAAATCCCAGAAACGTCAAATTTGAAATGAATATTTTAATATTTTTCGCTCTAAAAACGTTGTTTTCTGTACATTGATAGCACTAAAGAAGGAATTTTAATTGCGTTAAGCATAAATGCTCGTCACAAATGTCGTTCCCCGCTTTCTAGACTACGCTGAATTATAAGACTTGGACTCGAACCACCAACCTCCAGATCCAGAGTTCACCGTGCCAACCACTACACCACTGAGGTTGATAGCACTAGTCCCCAATCTCCGAAGGTAACCAACGTTGTGCCTGGTTAGTATCTGGTTAGGTGATGACCATTGGGACAATCATATTCTGCTGGCCTTTCCTTTGGGCTGACATTTGGTTTTGGCTACAAATTTTACGAGTGGATGCCCTTCGCACTCAACCTTTGCTATTTCTTTAGGAAGGGAAATTCAGGCTGGTATATTTCCTGTTTAAAGTCCCCCAGCCAGACTAAGGTAGTCTACTCCCTGTTTAACGTAACCCAGCCAGACAATCACCCCGAATATCAATAGGTACCTATGTAAAAATTTCCCAATACCAAATACCACCCAGTCCAATTTCAATTCCCATGCCAGTTCTCCTGAGTCTTTATTAAATTAACAATAGCTTATCCGGATTACCTGACTCACCAATTCTCGACGTATCCACGCCAAGAATTCGACCAATCTCTCAATCCGAAGACAATGTGAACCCGATATCAGATTGAATCTTAACCCGTTGAGTGACTGATGTACCCAACAGGAGTCGGTGACATTCTTGCCCTTGGTCCTCGTAGAATGACCAAAATAATAAAGCTTGCCGGGAATGACGAAAGTAATCAAGGTTGCTCCAAATTTTCAAAGTCTGTTCCCCTAAATAGGGTCTCATGAGTCTGACACCTTGAATTCTGAGAATAAAACCGAAAAATACTTCGACACTACCGGGAATAAAACCCCGATCTCCTGCTTCCTAGGCCAGTCTGATGACCATTAACCTACAGATTATAGGTTGCGGATCAAATTAAGGAGCGCGGTAGCGCTCCGCCCCGCCAAGTCAAGAAAGTTTGACCGTATCGACTTGGTTAGCATTAGCAGGATGCAACTCAGCAACTCTGGCTCTCCTTGGTAGTCTTGACACTTTCGTCACCGAACGGGTTAACCACAAGGAATTAATAACCAGTAGGTATTTCCAGCCAGAGGTATGTACAACATAATACTTCTCCGGAGTCCCCCCTGATACATATTGTCTTCAAGTGAAAGCATGAAAAACCTCATCACATCACCGAAATAATATGATAAATACCTACGGGTAGCAACTTCCTTCCTGGATCACAAGACGTTTTGGTACCAAGGCACCTCGACCACAGAGAAAAAAAAAAAAAAAAAAAAAAAAAAAAAAAAAAACTGATCAGGAGAAAGTTTCTAGTAGGTATAATATATATCTTTTATAGGTAGTATCAAGTAGTTGAGAATCAGAAGGTATCTCTACCTACCTGTAAGCCATATCCACTACCTACCTGTAAGCCATATCTACTACCTACCTACCTGTAAGCTGTAGTCTAGGTAATATTATTAGTGGCACAGTGTTAGTCATGGAAGGAACCGTGAGATTAACCCGTGAGTAACTCAGTGACCAGAATTGAGAGCAGCAAGAGTTTGACTCGATTTGAGAGAGTTACCTATGTGCTCAGACAGACCATCAAAAAAAGTAGATAAGTGATAGGTAGATCGGTAAGTATAATTTCCCTACTACACCTCCTCAGCTGTCTTCATGAAGCCGCCTGCACTGAGCAATAACCAGCAACCAGCAACACGTGATATGCTAGATTTTAGTCTAGATCTAAGCCGGCCACTCACTATCAGGTAGACCTGACAGGCCGACCTAATCAGGTGTAGGTACCTGTCAGGTCTACCTGATAGTGTGTGGCTGGCCCTAAATTGTCCTAGACCTTGTCATGTACCTATGTATATTATATGAAATAAAGAGATGTAAATGTTAAAATAATAATAATAATAATAATAATAATAATAATAATAATAATAATAATAATAATAATAATAATAATAATAATAATAATAATAATAATAATAATAATAATAATAATAATAATAATAATAATAATAATAATAATAATAATAATAATAATAATAATAATAATAATAATAATAATAATAATAATAATAATAATAATAATAATAATAATAATAATAATAATAATAATAATAATAATAATAATAATAATAATAATAATAATAATAATAATAATAATAATAATAAGTGGAACTCTTGAGTGGAAGGCAACCACTAGGCGAGGTTAACGCCGGAGGCGTTCTCTACCACCTAACCCTTAGAGCTCCATTAATATGTGGACATCATACCTACTCCTGAAAATCTTGAGTTAAAGCTTACAATAGGTGAACTTAATGTTGGAACGTAGCGTTGATACTTGTGGACCATCCGAAGCAGAATGTGAATAATGTCGAAGTTGTCGGCTGGCCCAACTTGATGATGAAGAACCTAGAGTCTAGGAGGGAAAAGGCAAAGATAGTAGATGTATTGTGTCTAAAATTATAGGACATGAGCCTCAAGATCAAAGCCAAAAATAACAGGGACTCTGGGACTTCTTGGATGCCAAAAAAAAAAAAAATCCAAAGATATCAAATAAACTGGAAAAACTTGAAGGTTTGATTTGAAGGTTCTATGTTTAGCTCAAAAAAAATCCAATTTGGGATACCTATTGATCTTAGCTATTAAGCTCATTTAGGGTATTACATTTTAAAGTCCAAGCTAGGGCTAGAGGGAGCTAGGTAAAAGCTAACTAGCTAGGTCCAATCTAGGAAGAAAATTGTTAATTTTTACATATTTAGATGAAATTTTTAATGAACTTTTCATCATGATCTTGCCGACCGTCAAAATCTGCTGATGCCAAAATCCAAAGAGCTTTCCACACAGAACTGAAGATGCCAAAGATGTGCAGGACACACATGAAATGATCACGATAAAAAAGAAATTAGTAAAGATATACCTAGATCATATAAATAAATAATAAATAGATGAGGATGAAACAAAAGCTTTGTTGGAGAACCTACTGGGAAGCAAGAAGAAGAAAATGTTTGTAGCTAAAGTTTAAAGCTAAAATGGATTACATTGAGAAAAACTCTGGAAACTTAACTAGAAAATGGCAAAATCTGAAGGGAATAATACATAGAAAGTAAAAAAGTACCTACTAAAAAGTATATAAAAAAGTCATCTGTAGGTTCTTTCTTCTAAAGAGTCTGATAGTAGGAACCTTTGAAGAGATTTATTCTATCTAGAAATTATTCGGTAACTCTAACTTGTTTCAGATCTTTGTTTCGAAATGGTTCGCACCATTGCATCGAGCAAAATTGATTTTATCATCTGATATTCTGGTCCTTTAACAGCAGTTCATGTTAAATTTCGATAAATATTGTTGTTCTTTATGATTCTTTCTTTGTAATTTCTTCCACCTCTTCATTATTCTCTTTCCTTTCCTCATCCTCCTCATTATTTTGCTTCTTTTTCCTCACAATTCACTCTTATTTTCTCCACCCATACTCTTCCACTAAACTCATCTATTCGTATCCTCTACCATTAAACACACGTATCTTCTCTCCATCCTCTTCTTTATATCACATTTTGTACTGAGGGCGGAGCTTACCAACCAAGAGTTAACATCGGATCAGAAGCTAACCTGGAGTCAAAAGCTAACCCGGAGTCAAAGTCAACCTCAGAGCTATAACTTGAGATTATGGGCTAAGTAGGGTGCTAATTTGACGAACTAAAGCAATAACTTGACCCGTTTAACTCGGGTTAAACACACGTATCTTCTCTCCATCCTCTTCTTTATATCACATTTTGTACTGAGGGCGGAGCTTACCAACCAAGAGTTAACATCGGATCCTAACCTGAAGTCAAAAGCTAACCCGGAGTCAAAGTCAATCTCAGAACTATAACTTGAGATTTGGGCTAAGTAGGGAGCTAATTTTATTCACTAAAGCAATAACTGGACCCGTTTTAACTCAGGTTAGTAAGCGCCAAACAAAAAAAGGGATTCCTTTTTGAGTGTCCTTGAAAACGACCATTACGGACCTCTAGCCCTCGGCTGATTCCGCCAATACTCGGAAAAGTCATTCGTGTTTCCTCGTGAACCAATCCCGAAGCACGTTCAACTCCGAGGGAGTTCTCGTGAGGGCTCGTAAGTCAAGTATTGACGGAAATTACCGAGAGCTTACGAACGCTGTTAGTAAGCGCCAAACAAAAAGGGGAGTTTCCTTTTAGAGTGTCATTGGAAACGGCCGTTACATGCCTCCAACTCTCGGACTCGGTTAGTTTCGCGAATACTCGGAAAAGTCATTCGTGTTTCCTCGTCAACAAATCCCGAAGCACCTCCAACTCCGATCGTGTATTTTCGAAAGTTTTCGCGAGGGTTCGCAAGTCAAGTGACGTTGACGAAAATTACCGAAAGCTTACGAATGCAGGCGTAACGTTCCGAGTGGGGACTGGGAGGCGTGACTTCGGACTTCGGCTTTATTCGGTTTTGTCCGGAGAAGACAGTTCGGTGACGTCAGCCAGGTAGGCGCGGTAGGCGAGATTTTGAGCCTGGAGATCTTCCATGGGGAGGGAACGGCGATAGTGGGTGCCTGCTCCGTGAGAGACAACCTGAGAAAAATGGAATGAAATAAAGAAAACTTGTGACCCGAAAAATACAACCCCGAGTCCCCGACCTAAATTTCTCACTTAAGTACAAGATAAAATCTTAGGTTCAAAGGGCTCTGGTTCCCAAACTAAGTTTGGACTTTGGAATCTTAGGCCAGCCACTCACTACCAGGTAGACCTGACAATCGGACCTGATCAGGAGTACCTGTCAGGTCTACCTGATAGTGAGTAGGCCTTACTCTCATAAATTTAACAGACTTACATGCTAGAATGCTATCTACAGCAAACTCATGTGGTAAGCTCATTCAGGTAGTACCTAATTTGAATACATTTAGAGTGTTAGGCACATTGCATACCTAACAGCATTTACCAGGGGTCAATATAAATTTAACCCTCTGCTAATTCTATGAATTTGGTGGATGTGCCAAAATTCTCTACTCTGCCTTTTCTTCAGAAGTTTAGCTTGAAAATATGTATTTATTGTTTTAAAAAAGTCCATTGCCTAGTTAGATTGGAGGTTAGAACGTCTGCCTTGTAAGCGCTAGGCCGGAGGTTCGATTCCCGCCCGGGGCGTATTTTATCCTGAACTGATAACGTTCTCGGAAAGGCTGGCTTTCGATTTCGAGACGATAAGACCTCAGCAGTGACAGCTGTCTCTATCAAACCTCTTATACATATGTATTAAAAAAAAAAAAATGAAAAAATCTCACTCACCTGGTAAGAATCATGTCCAGAGCCTCCACCACCTCCGTGGCTGGACAGTTTCTTGAGGGCGATAATGGCGGACAGGGCCAGAGCTAGTTTGGCCAAGATGAGGGCTTTGCCCGCCAGCAGGGCCAGTGCCATGAAGGAGAGAGGGATCATCATACCGCCCATCAGGAAAGGCCAAAGCATCCATAGTCTATTCTTGTTTTAATGAATGAATGCACGCCCGAGACTCGAGATTTTCGAAGACAAGGAAAAAATTCGTATTCATCGTGAAATTTCTAAATTTCCTTGAATACCAACTTCAGCCATAAAAGAATTATGCTCTCACTTTTACATATTGAAGTTATATCAAAAGGCGTTATCAGTAGAAATGAACCTATAAAAACGTCTATGTAGACTTTAGATGTTTCCAAATTTGCTGGAGGACCCAAAATCTGTTCTAATACTAGTATATTTCGTTCAATCCATGATAGAAACAGCTAACAATGTCAATCAACCAAAAAACTATCAGAAAGTACGATACATCTATCAAATTATGGGATAATTAATTGTTTTGATAGAGGTTTAACCTCACTGGAGGTATATCTGCAAAGGATTTTAGTAAAAGGGGTTTTTAAACCGCCATTCGGCGACAAGCTAAAAGCATCCTCTCATTAACCTCACCCAGAGTGGTGTCAGGAGTCAGGACCGACCAGATAAAGCCAGCAAGTCATTACGCAGATCGTCACCAATTCGGATACCAACCAAGCGCATCGTTACTCAACTTCAGTGCTCAATGGAGAACTGGTACATTGCTTCCGCCGCTGGGCAGTGGCTGGCCTTATACGCAAAACCATGTTTTACAGTAGGATCTGAGACAATGGTCCATCGCGCCTCAGAATACAAAGACTTTTTTTTTAGTAACCAAAAAAAATTTTGGACCTAGGTGATCTGGGGGTTACCGATCGCCCAAAATTCGTGCTTAACTCTATCTTGATAATCTACTCAAGGAAGCACCACAGAGATTACAGTATAGCATATAGCTAAAAAGCTAGAACATAGATTATACTGTTGATCTAATTCTAAACTCAGAGGGGATCCTTTCTTCGAACGACGAACAGTTTTATTAAATAGGTATATACCTATACTTAGCTTTGTATGTAGATAGTTTATTATTAGGTTTGTATGTAAGTTAGGTAGTCTATTAGACTTCCAAGCCTACCTATTAGGTAGGGTTGGTAAGAAGTTTAAAGGTAGGTAGATTACCGTTACCACGCATATTCAGGAAAGTGGATGCCCTGTAATCTGCATAAGTTAGGTAGGTACTCTAAAAGGTAGGTTGGTAGCTGACGGTCGAGATATAAATAAAATCCAAGTGGTGTGAGCAATTCTTCTTCTCCTCCTCCTCAAAAGAAAAAAAAAACTCCACCATCAGATCTTCTTTGGGTCTATCCATTGTCACCATTCCACGGAGAAGCGGAGATATTCCGTAAAAATCTTTTGTCAAAACTTTGCCAAAATTTCCGAGTATTTTCGCCGTCTTCTGCCTATAAATTCAATGACTCATCATCTTGTGCCAGATGGTTTTCTTCAGTCTTCATCAGATGACAATGCATACCTTTCGATACCAACATTTCACTGGTAAATCAAGTTCCTACTCTAGGAATAAGAAATGGTAAATTTGTCATCTCCACTAGTGAAAACAACTGTAGATAATTTAGCAATGTAGTAATAAGATGTTTACTAATATCGGAACATAATATAAGAATAAAAGACTTGGTTTTCTTCAGTCTTCATCAGATGACAATGCACACCTTTCGATACCAACATTTCACTGGTAAATCAAGTCCCTACTCTAGAAATAAAAGACGGTAGTTTTGTCATCTCCACTAATAAAATCATGGGAATAAGGAACGGTATTTTTGACATCTCCACTAATAAAATTACTAAAGGTTAATGTAGGAATAAGGTTTTTACTTTTTACTCATATCGAGACTTACAGAGCAGGGATAAGAGACGAGAGTTTTGTCATCTCCACTAATAAAATCATGGGAATAAGGAACGGTATTTTTGACATCTCCACTAATAAAATTACTAAAGGTTAATGTAGGAATAAGGTTTTTACTTTTTACTCATATCGGGACTTACAGAGCAGGAATAAGAGACGAGAGTTTTGTCATCTCCACTAATAAAATCATGGGAATATGGGACGGAATTTTCGACACCTCCACTAGGCAAACCAACTGTAGGAATTAGGCATAAGGTTTTACACTGATGGTACTCACAGGGCAGAACTTCATCTCGTGACCAAGTCTTCAGTATAATGGTAGACACGTAGGATGCTGGAATGTCCTCCATATATTACCTATATCTCTCCATGTAATGTACTCATACATCTCTCTATATCGATAATCTCCAGTGGACAATAGATCACTTTCTCCACACATAGATAGTTGCTGATTTCAATATGTGTTTCCATGTAGAAGAAATATTCTATATATTTTTCTAGGAAAAGAGAATAATGGAAATACTTGCATGTGATGATGGTATATTGGATGATGGTATTGATGAGAAGACATCACCAAAAAAAATTCATCATGTGAATTTTTCGGTGTTATAGTAGTGTTGAAATTTCTAGTTCACATATAAAATTTCACACTTTGAAAAAATTCAAAGGACTTTGTTATTCACACTTTGCAAAAATTTGGACGTGATACCTACCACAAAAGAAAATCTTGGAAAAACATTACATAATTATGACGAGGTTTTTTGTGGTTTGTAATGGTAAGGTCTTATTGTCCCGAAGAAAAAGAAGAAGAAGAACAGAGAAGAAAGATAGGACAGGAGAAAGCCAGCCGTTCCGAAGAACGAACCTTATTTGTTAAGGATAAAATCCGCCTAGGGCGGGACTCAAACCCGCGACCTATCGCTTGCAAGACAGGTAAAAAATCTATTCGCCCATCAGATAAAATTTAATTTGATTTGAATCAAACGATGAGAAAGTTCTCTTATCAATAAGATTATTTATTTTATTAGAATCGTCTTTTATAGGCAAGTTGGCAGGTAGGTGGTAAGGATCTAAATTGATATAGCTTACATATATAGGTATAAGATGTAGATCAAATCAAATTTCTGAATTTCAATAGAGCTAAAAGTGAAAACTAATCAGGAACTGCCAGCCTAGTTAGCTTGGTTGGTAGCGCGTCTACGTCTGCCTTGTAAGCGCTAGGTTCGATTCCCGCCCGGGGCATATTTTATCCCAAATAGATAAGGTTCGTTCTCGGAACGACTAGCTTTCTCGTCCTCCTTCTCTCTTCGTTTTCGGGACGATAAGACCTTAGCAGTTACAGTTCCCTCTGTCAAACCTCTAAAAAAAAGTTATCCATCTGATTCTCAGATACACCTGTTGCAAGTTCCAGACCTGTTGCAAGTTTCATCCAAACAGTGTGAGAGAGACAAGAATAAATTACTATCACAAATTGATCTTCAAATCTTGATTCTGAGTTTCAATCTCAAAAAATAAATGATAGAAAGCCTGATTGCCTGAATTTTAGTGCCATATCTTTGGTCCTGTTTTGTGAGAGCTAATTTATCATTCTGAACTATGAGAGCTATTAGCTTTGAGTGTCGAAAACAGAGCTGGCGATGTATACAACCTGATTTATCATTAGGTCTTTCATGTTCTGTCAGTCCTACAATGTTCAGAAATTACCTGTAGGTAATAGAGAAGAAATACAAATGCTTTCATTTTTGTATAAAAATAAAAAAAAAGGTTTATTTTTCTTGCTTGCAATAATAAATAAGGGAGTGTACACAAATAAATAACAACGGATTTCAATTCCCATGCCAGTTCTCCTGAGTCTTTATTAAATTAACAATAGCTTATCCGTATTAACTGACTCACCAATTCTCGACGTATCCACGCCAAGAATTCGACCAATCTCTCAATCCGAAGACAATGTGAACCCGATATCAGATTGGATCTTAACCCGTTGAGTGACTGATGTAGCCAACAGGAGTCGGTGACACTCTTGCTCTGGGTCCTCGTTAAAAATACCCTAACGGACTAAGAAAGGACAACAAAGAAAGGAATAGGATAAATGGAAGAAGTAAGGAAGTACGAGAATGCCATAAGAAGGAAACCTATCCAAAAGACTAGGTTTGTAAATCCAAGTTCTGAAAAATTGATCCAGGATTCCTACAAAACGAGATTTTGTATGAACGCCTGGTAATTCAAATTGGATATGCAATGTGCTAATCATTATGTACAGAACTCGTCTACAAAAATCTTAGTACTTAGTACACAAGTCACAAACATAACTCAGATAAAAGTTCTGTTAGTAGGTACATATATTATGTGTTTTAGAACTGGATTTTAGAACGTACCTAGCTTTTTCGTGATTTTCATTCTTCTTCTACATAATCCTATGTACATTTTTTTTACATAGTCTGTGTCAAATAACTCAAAAGAATACAAGAAGATAGCAAGTTAAAGCTATCTATCACTATACCTACTAATCCCATTATAGTACTAAGCTTTGTAAAGATATACCTCACCGTACCATGTATCTATGGTTCATTAAACAATATTTCGTCTGTAACTATTTATTTTAGCTTACCTATTTTTAGCTGTAAGCCTACGAATACATATATCACTAATCACTCACTATAATACTATAGAGTACCATGCTTCTCAATATTAATACTAATACAGGATAGGAGAAAGCCTGTCGTTCCGAACAAGGCACTCTTAGCTGACAGCTGAAATTGTTTTGGTTAATTTTGTACTCTGGTGTTCCGTCGTCTCCACTAAATAATATTGGTGGATGTGTACTTGTGTACATTTTTCCCAAAAAATATCAACAAAACGTTTATCGGCATATACGCTACCTCCCAAAATAATGAGCTACCTTCCAAATAAGTTGAATATAACTTTTAAATTCGGCTACTTGGGACACCCTGTATGGCACTATACCATAGGGCCATAGTAATTGCCCAATGACCAGTAATTCACAACTGGAAAGTGGTACGAACTTTCAAGAGTCTGAAACTCTCACTAGTTGAACTTTAATGCGATTCATCATCAAAAACCCTAGAGGGAGTGGCCTCAGTGGTCAACTTTTATTGTTAGCCATTCTCATGTATTGTGAATTAAGCTGGTCCAGTAATTCTTAGACAAATATTGGGAGAACCAAACCTGACGGAACCTAAAAGTGTATGAAGATTCATTGGTTGGATGGAAAAACTCACAGATTGAGAATCCCCTAAGAAATTTTACATTGCAAAGCCCAACTTTTCGGAGATAAAATTCTATAACTTGTTAAGCATTCGTGCATTCATGCTTAACACAATTAAAATTCCTTTAGACTTTAGATTCTCTCACAAAATTGCAACTCAATATACTCTATTAACATCACTATGCAGAATTATTTACATATCTGTTTATGTAACTGTTTATATATTTCTGTAATTTTATATACTTCTATCGGTTTATACACTTATTTACTTACATCTGGTTGTGTATTCATTTATCCTTCTTATTCACATTTGGACATCTCCGCAGGAAACACGTCTTCGAGAAAGTGGTTTGTTAAAGAAAGGTCTCGGTGAAGAATCGAAACCTATAAACCAACTCAACCTATACCTAATGCCTATACCTGGTCAAATAAATACAAGTTTACTGGAGAAGTAGAGATAGGTATTTGGTCTACAAGATATTTCTACAACCACGAATGGGAAAAAAAAGTTTCAGAACAAGGTTCGATCCCCGCAAGGTATTGAATTTCTGAACTAGGAAGAAAGTTGTGGGTATTAGAGAAATACAGGTTCCGGAAAAAAAAAAAAAAAAAAAAAAAAAAAAAAAAAAACTGATCAGGAGAAAGTTTCTAGTAGGTATAATATATATCTTTTATAGGTAGTATCAAGTAGTTGAGAATCAGAAGGTATCTCTACCTACCTGTAAGCCATATCCACTACCTACCTGTAAGCCATATCCAGTACCTACCTGTAAGCCATATCCACTACCTACCTGTAAGCCATATCTACTACCTACCTACCTGTAAGCTGTAGTCTAGGTAATATTATTAGTGGTACAGTTAGACATCGAGGGAACCGTGAGATTAACCCGTGAGTAACTCAGTGACCAAGAAATTAATGTTTTTTTTTTAGATAGGTTGTTCTCAGTTCTGATCTAGAAATCTTTTCAATCATTGACACTCGATTTTTGTGACGTGAGATCAATTTCTCTTCGTTCAGCCTTGAATGATAGCTGCAAGGAATCGTGTGTTCTCACTCTCCTCACGAAAGTTGGACCTGAATTCTTCGCCTTAAAAGTACACAAAAAAAGTAAAAAGAGGAAAGAAATGATTCCTAGAATAAACGAAAAATTGTTGTACACGTGCTCTCACGAATGTATGAGTATGACAGTAGCACACCTGCCTGTAAGCGCTAGGTCCCGGGTTCGATTCCCACAGTGACCAGAATTGAGAGCAGCAAGAGTTTGACTCGATTTGAGAGAGTTACCTATGTGCTCAGACAGACCATCAAAAAAAGTAGATAAGTGGTAGGTAGATCGGTAAGTGTAATTTCCCTACTACACCTCCTCAGCTGTCTTCATGAAGCCGCCTGCACTGAGCAATAACCAGCAACCAGCAACACGTGATATGCTAGATTTTAGTCTAGATCTAAGCCGGCCACTCACTATCAGGTAGACCTGACAGGCCGACCTAATCAGGTGTAGGTACCTGTCAGGTCTACCTGATAGTGTGTGGCTGGTCCTGAATTGTCCTAGACGGTCACACGTCCAGCATCCAGATATCAGGGAAGATAGCTGTAATAATAATAATAGACTCTTGAATGTAAGGCAACCACTAGGCGAAGTTAACGCCGGAGGCGTTCTCTACCACCTAACCCTTAGAGCTCCATTATTATGTGAACATCATACCTACTCCTGAAAATCTTGAGTTAAGGCTTACAATAGGTAGGTGAAGTTATTGTTGGAACGTAGCGTTGATTTGATACTTGTGGACCATCCGAAGCAGAATGTGAATAATGTCGATGTTGTTACAATAAAACGCCTGGTATCAATCATTACAGGCTAGTCGATATGCAAAATGTAGTTCTCTACCACCTAACCCTTAGAGCTCCATTATTATGTGGACATCATAGGTACCTACTCCTGAAAATCTTGAGTTAAAGCTTACAATAGGTGAAGTTATTGTTGGAACGTGGCGTCGATACTACTTGTGGACCATCCGAAGGACCGAAGCAGAATGTGAATAATGTCGATGTTGTTACAATAAAACGCCTGGTATCAATCATTACAGGCTAGTCGATATGCAAAATGTATGTCTCAAAGCTGCCTAATCAGAAAATCAGGGCACATTGCATATCAGATTTTGTTTTCAGGCGTTAAAGGAAAATCAAATCTTGTTTTATGGTAGGTACCTATTTGATTTTGATGAAATAACGAAGTTGTCACAATAAAACGCCTGGTATCAATTACAGGCTAGTCGATATGCAAAATGTATGTCCCAAAGCTTCCTAATCAGAAAATCAGGGCACATTGCATATCAGATTTTGTTTTCAGGCGTTAAAGGAAAATCAAATCTTGTTTTATGGTAGGTACCTACCTATTTGATTTTGATGAAATACTGAGAAAATAAAAAGACAACTTATAGGTAATTGAATTTCTTGATCAATTTGAAGTACAAGTAGGCATAAATATTATTTACAAAAATAAATTTGATACTCAATAATAAATAGTGAAAATAAAAAAAAGAAATTAGTAAAGATATACCTAGATCATATAAATAAATAATAAATAGATGAGGATGAAACAAAAGCTTTGTTGGAGAACCTAGTGAGAAGCAAGAAGAAGAAAATGTTTGTAGCTAAAGTTTAAAGCTAAAATGGATTACATTGAGAAAAACTTTGGAGACTTAACTAGAAAATGGCAAAATCTGAAGGGAATAATACATAGAAAGTAAAAAAAGTACCCACTAAAAAGTATCTAAAAAAGTCATCTTGTAGGTTCTTTGTTCTAAAGAGTCTGATAGTAGGAGCCTTTGAAGAGATTTATTCTATCTAGAAATTATTCGGTAACTCTAACTTGTTTCAGATCTTTGTTTCGAAATGTTTCGCACCATTGCATTGAGCAAAACTAATTATTATCATCTGATATTCTGGTCCTTTAACAGCAGTTCATGTTAAATTTCGATAAATTACCTATGTTGTTCTCTATGATTCTTTCTTTGTAATTTCTTCCACCTCTTCATTATTCTCTTTCCTTTCCTCATCCGCCTCATTATTTTGCTTCTTTTTCCTCACAATTCACTCTTATTTTCTCTTTCTCGTTCTATTTAGAACGATCTTTGATTTTAGATTTTTTTCTATCTCCCAATTAAACGGTACCCCAAATATGTTAATTGAAATTCGACTGTCCACTATAACCATTAGCCGTAAAGAGATAGACGGCTTAAGAATAGAATAGAATGGAATATACTGTGTTTATCTATTTATCCTGCTCCAACGGGACTGAAAAGTCCCGTTTTACCCACGGGACTGCATGAAAAGTCCCGTTTTAAAGTCTTGTTTTTCGTCAACAAGCTACTCGCGTTCTGCAGGTAAACGGGTACCAGTAG
>NW_007378027.1:30785-38099 GCF_000475195.1 Diaphorina citri | reverse complement strand
ACTTTAGCTTCTCGATCGGAAACGCTCTTGCTTGTAATGGTCAAGTCCTACTTTATGAGGGGCCCGCCCTTAGCTTGGGGCCGGATCGCGAATGGTCCATCTGCGAGATTGGAAGGTTAGATTGATCCGTTCACTGAAAAAATTTGTTATATATTATGTATAAAAGTTCGAATTTGAAAGACTTCTTTTCCATCATCTGATCTTCTTAAAACCGTGTAGGGTGCGTTCTAATTATCTTAATAATCATATCCCAATCTTAAATATAACGGGGACCATTGACGACAATCCATACGTTACACGGGTTGTGAGAAATTACATAAGTTAATCCAGATGGATTTACTCGAATGGCTTTACTCTAAACGACATTCATCGTAAGAACAATGAATTCACTCTTTAAATCCAGGCCCTGAGCCCCAACATGAAAAGCCCAGTGCTCAAAAGAAATAAGTAAGGTAAAAAGAGTCCAACAGAGAGTGCCTCGTCGTGTGGGTGATAGCGGCAAGGGAGGGTACCTTCTAGAGGTCCGAGTTTTAGAGCGGATGGCGCGGATGGACCGACCTGCAGTGGCTTGACAGAAGAGGCCTGTTTTGGGCTTATTTCGCGGCTTCAGGCTTCAGTGGCGAGGGTCAGGGGGTGAGCCTTGCAATGCGGACTTAGCATTCGAAAGCCCACTAATAATTAGTTGGCAGTGAACTGAAACGCTTGGGAGCGCTTTTGAAAGCCTTTTGTGGTGCTAGCCCTCCAACTTTGCGACGAAGCCCTAACCAACTGCTCCTTTGTGCTTACTGAAAGGCTCAAAAAGGCTCATAAGCGCTTTAGTTGGCTCAGGTCTACTCAACCTCCGTTGCCGGCAAAGGTTACTGTGAGATTTTCCTTTTGAGGGGAAAAAACAAACGATGATTTGGGCTTCGAATTTTGCCCAGTGAATAAACGAAATTCAAGCAGTTTAATCAGAGGGATGAATCGGGTAATAGAGTTAATATCAAGACTCCAACTGAAAAAACATTTAAGGCCGCAATCCGAAAAACTGAGGTTCACGGGATTTAGTGGTTTCAATACCTTAGTCATAACAATGTTAAGTATAAAAGCTATACTAAGAGGTTTTAAGTTTTAAGACGAAAAGGTAACCGATAATGTGACATTCTAATGAAAAGGTATGAACCACAAATCCCTGTAGACGATAAGACCTCAGCAGTGACAGCTGTCTCTATCGAACCTCTTATATGTATAAAAAGTATGAAAAAATCTCACTCACCTGGTAAGAATCATGTCCAGAGCCTCCACCACCTCCGTGGCTGGACAGTTTCTTGAGGGCGATAATGGCGGACAGGGCCAGAGCTAGTTTGGCCAAGATGAGGGCTTTGCCCGCCAGCAGGGCCAGTGCCATGAAGGAGAGAGGGATCATCATACCGCCCATCAGGAAAGGCCAAAGCATCCACCCGGAGCCCTTGTCCTTCTTCTTGCGCTCCGACACTGGGGGGAGTAGAAAATGAGAGTGTTGAGTAAGAAGTTATTTAACAGGCTGTTAACTTAACAGGCCTTCTAAGGGCTGAAAAAATGTGGGTCAAATCCACTGTATAATTTGTCTGTAGACTTATCTCTTCCAACTTGGTCTCACAACCTTGTCTTTCGACGTACTTTGAGTCTGCGCAAAACTTGTCGTACGTACGTACGATCTATTGATGGGCTGTGAGACCAAGTCGGAAAAGAAGGTAGGTAGTGGTAGTCTAGTACGTAGCTAATTCATCTGACATTCGGACTATTTCAGATTAACTTGTGCATTAGGATGCCTCATGCACAAGCAAGTGGCATACAAAAGATATCAAAGAGACAAAATATGTATAACACAAAAGATTGACTATCAAAATATAAAAGAGAAAATGAAGAAATGAAGAAATGCCTATTTGAAAAGAAGAGGTGCAGACTAGGAACAAAGACCCTACAAGACTGACGTCCGTCTTTCGACGTACTTTGAGTCTGCGCAAAACTTGTCGTACATACGTACGATCTATTGATAGGCTGTGAGACCAAGTCGGAAAAGAAGTTCCCCATTTTATCGAACAGTTTGTACTTTGTAGTGAAAACAAAAGTGTTCACTACTCACATTACTCTGGTAGTCTAGTACGTAGCTAATTCATCTGACATTCGGACTATTTCAGATTAACTTGTGCATTAGGATGCCTCATGCACAAGCAAGTGGCATACAAAAGATATCAAAGAGACAAAATATGTATAACACAAAAGATTGACTATCAAAATATAAAAGAGAAAATGAAGAAATTCCTATTTGAAAAGAAGAGGAGCATCTATGGCTATGCAGAGTATGCAGACTAGGAACAAAGACCCTACAAGACTGACGTCCAAAGGTAGAGGAACCAGAAGAGAGACAAAGGGAAGAGATTACGCATAGGGTTTGTGATATTCCATGTGGAATGTCAGAATTATAATGGTGGATTTGAGAGATTAGCTCAGTAGGTATCACTTCCCCAAGATTTAAAGTTTAATAATAAAACCATATAAAAAGAATACTCGTATAATGGACCAAGATGGATTCGAAAAGAGGTTGATACCAAATCGTAGTCTTCGTCAGAACCTAGAGTCTAGGAGGGAAAAGGCAAAGATAGTAGATGTATTGTGTCTAAAATTATAGGACATGAGCCTCAAGATCAAAGCCAAAAATAACAGGGACTCTGGGACTTCTTGGATGCCAAAAAAAAAAAAAATCCAAAGATATCAAATAAACTGGAAAAACTTGAAGGTTTGATTTGAAGGTTCTATGTTTAGCTCAAAAAAAATCCAATTTGGGATACCTATTGGTCTTAGCTATTAAGCTCATTTAGGGTATTACATTTTAAAGTCCAAGCTAGGGCTAGAGGGAGCTAGGTAAAAGCTAACTAGCTAGGTCCAACCTAGGAAGAAAATTGTTAATTATTACATATTTAGATGAAATTTTTAATGAACTTTTCATCATGATCTTGCCGACCGTCAAAATCTGCTAATGCCAAAATCCAAAGAACTTTCCACACAGAACTGAAGATGCCAAAGATGTTCAGGACACACATGAAATGATCACGACATAATAGTAATCACATTACGAGACACCGTAGACGCCCTATACCTTGAGTACCATGTGACATATTGCTATGTGTTCCTCCGAGGAACAGTGTGTGAGAAAAGTATGGAAACACCAGACATACGATAAAAGAGTCATCCATCCAGATACCAGAATATCTCATTTGACAATCCATAGCAACAATGATTTGCAAATTGCAACAGAGTAACAACAAGCTTGCGATTTTCATTATGAGCTATTTGTATTGTATTGTATTGTATTTTTTTTTTACCACTACTTGAATATTTATTTCTTAAAAGGATACAGAAGGACTCTGCAGGTATTTATGGCATTTTGGATACCTAGTTAGAATTTCGATATGTCTTTCCCCATATTTATTTCACTCTCTGCTTGTAACTTGTAACCTACGACACCATCCCTTTTTTGAACTTGCCACTCAAGCTCAGACAGTCGGAAAGGGCTGAAAAAGCTTCTGACCTAGCTTTCTCAGTCTGAGCTTGAGTGTCCGGCGTAATATAGGTATACGTATGTAGTAAGTTGTCTTCTGTATTTTGCCTACAACGCTTATGGTACACTCGTCCCTATACATTTCTCTCATACACTATCAGGAACATGTAACATACGCATATTGTACAAATCTCTTTCAAATAAAAATATGACAAACGTGAAAACAGACATGTCAAACTCACCACATGAGTTGTAAATTTGTGAAGAAATTCGTGGCATCAAGCCACTCAAGCTCAGACAGTCGGAAAGGGCTGAAAAAGCTTCTGACCTAGCTTTCTCAGTCTGAGCTTGAGTGTCCGGCATAATATAGGTATACGTATGTAGTTGTCTTCTGTATTTTGCCTACAACGCTTATAGTACACTCGTCCCTATACATTTCTCTCATACACTATCAGGAACATTTATAACATACGCATATTGTACAAATCTCTTTCAAATAAAAATATGACAAACGTGAAAACGGACAAACATGTCAAACTCACGACATAGTTGTAAATTTGTGAAGAAATTCGTGGCATCCCTTTTTTGAACTTGCCACTCAAGCTCAGACAGTCGGAAAGGGCTGAAAAAGCTTCTGACCTAGCTTTCTCAGTCTGAGCTTGAGCATAATATAGGTATACGTATGTAGTTGTCTTCTGTATTTTGCCTACAACGCTTATGGTACACTCGTCCCTATACATTTCTCTCATACACTATCAGGAACATATAACATACGCATATTGTACAAATCTCTTTCAAATAAAAATATGACAAACGTGAAAACAGACATGTCAAACTCACCACATGAGTTGTAAATTTGTGAAGAAATTCGTGGCATCAAATACCAAATATCATGTTTAAACATCATGGGCCAAATATCATGTTCATGTTTAAATGGTGGGCCGGCTGTTCTAGCAATTACCGGAGAATCGAAAGTTATTCTTGATATGCCATCAAATACCAAATATCATGTTAAATGGCGGACCTACTACTATTGCTACCTAATAATAGAGAATCGAAAGTTATTCCTGTTCTAGCAATTACCGGAGAATCGAAAGTTATTCTTGATATGCCATCAAATACCAAATATCATGTTAAATGGCGGACCTACTACTACTGCTACCTAATAAAAGAGAATCGAAAGTTATTACTGATAGAAGAGAACCGTGTGAAGATTCATGTTAAAATAATCGCATAGGGGATCTTTGAAATTTGAAAAATTACTTTCAAACATTCAAGTAATCTGATGCTGTGCATGTTGATTGATTGATGATCCTTTTTTTAACCAGTCCTAGTTTTGATCATTCTTTAGTAATTGTTTACAGTGCAGATATAACCAGAAGCCGTCACAAGAACGGGAGGATAATTGGTTTATGTATGGTTGGTTATACAACATTCTCATCAGCGTTGCATCGTGGTGTTAGAATACTTACCACTAAACGGTGTTTACTTAAGTATTCCAATGGAAATACTAAACATCGCCATCAGTGACGTCCATGACCGACTGGGTATTCTAGTGTGATACCGAACGTCCAAAATCGGAGGTCCCGAGTTCAATTACCGGATTTGACTTTTTTTTTAAGTTCAAAGAATCTTTATATTTTTCCTAAGAGGAATTACATGCAATTAGATTAAATCAAAAACTATCGAAAACTATCGATAGTTTTTTTGAAAAATATCGATAACTATCGATGGCGCCGACTATCGATAGTTCTCCTCCTCTAGTCCGAAGGTAGAGGACCAGAAGAGAGACCAAGGGAAGAGATTACGCATTATAGGGTTTGTGATATTCGATATGGAATGTCAGAATTATAATGGTGGATTTGAGAGATTAGCTCAGTAGGTATCACTTCCCCAAGATTTAAAGTTTAATAATAAACCATATAAAAAGAATATAATGGACCAAGATGGATTCGAAAAGAGGTTGACACCAAATCGTAGTCTTCGTCAGCTGCTACACCAAGATTATAATGGTGGATTTGAGAGATTAGCTCAGTAGGTATCACTTCCCCAAGATTTAAAGTTTAATAATAAAACCATATAAAAAGAATACTCGTATAATGGACCAAGATGGATTCGAAAAGAGGTTGATACCAAATCGTAGTCTTCGTCAGCTGCTACACCAACAGTAATTCCAAAAGTATGCACTCTGCTTCCAGTCATAAATTCAGATGACATTACCTCTAAGATAGAAGTAGACATAATAAACACTAAAGTAGAACCAGATACAGATATCAGAAGCAATAAGAAAGAACGCCCTATTAAAAGTTTTGTAGCGATAGTTGGAAATTAAAAAGAAAGTATGGAGCATTGATTCCACACAGCCTCTATTACATGTCACAGAAGATGGTCCGCGAGTGTTTGATCAAATTAGGTGTCCAATCAATCAATCCTTACCAGTTACACAAATAAGACATTAGTAGTACTTTCTCCTTAATGGAAAAGATTGAGACTCTGTGCGTGAAAAAGTAAAGCCAAGTATGAAGCGTAAACCGTAAATTTTGCTTTGTAAACGTTTTGTTGTTGTAGTTTTTGGGAATATTGCCACATCCACCAATATTAGTGGAGATGACTGAACACCAGAGCTCAAAATTAACCAAAATTAAATTTTAGCTGTCAGCCTAGTTAGTTTGGAGGGTAGAGCATCTGCCTTGTGAGCGCTAGATCCAGATTTTGATTTCCGCCCGGGGCGGTCTTTACCCTAAATAGATAATGTTTGTTCTCGGAACGGCTGGGTTTCTCCTGCCCTGTCCTCCTTCTTTCTTCGCCTTCGGGAAAAGACGAACTTGAGAAATTTTGTCGTTTTGACGTTTCACAGAGCAACTGCAAAGATGATTTAAGTGTTGATATTAATTTAACATAACAAACCATTTTAATTAATAAAAACATATCTGAGTTTTATGACAGTATTACCTTCTGTTATTTGTACAATCAGAAGCCTTACGTCAAGCTTATTGTCACCAATGCTAAGTCCTCATACTTTCAGTATAATCTTCTTTTTCTTCGCCTTTTCCCGTGTACAGACGGGGTCGGGGTTTTTCGTCAGCCTCTCAATTAGCCCTAACTAAGGTTGAATGCTTTGGGCTGACATTTGGTTTCGGCTACACATTTTACGAGTGGATGCCCTTCGCACTCAACCTTTGCTATTTCTTTAGCAACGGAAATTCAGGCTGGTATATTCCCTGTTTAAAGTCCCCCAGCCAGACTAAGGTGGTCTACGCCCTGTTTAACGTAGCCCAGCCAGACAATCACCCCGAATATCAATAGGTACCTATGTAAAAATTTCCCAATACCAAATACCACCCAGTCCAATTTCAATTCCCATGCCAGTTCTCCTGAGTCTTTATTAAATTAACAATAGCTTATCCGTATTAACTGACTCACCAATTCTCGACGTATCCACGCCAAGAATTCGACCAATCTCTCAATCCGAAGACAATGTGAACCCGATATCAGATTGAATCTTAACCCGTTGAGTGACTGATGTACCCAACAGGAGTCGGTGACATTCTTGCCCTGGATCCTCGTTGAATGACCAAAATAATAAAGCTTGCCGGGAATGACGAAAGTAATCAAGGTTGCTCCAAATTTTCAAAGTCTGTTCCCCTAAATAGGGTCTCATGAGTCTGACACCTTGAATTCTGAGAATAAAACCGAAAAATACTTCGACACTACCGGGAATAAAACCCCGATCTCCTGCTTCCTAGGCCAGTCTGATGACCATTAACCTACAGATTATAGGTTGCGGATCAAAT
>NW_007378027.1:0-30264 GCF_000475195.1 Diaphorina citri | reverse complement strand
CTCACAGAATCTTTATATTTTTCCGAAGAGGAATTACCTACATGTAATTAGATTGAATCGGAATTATTACTCACTAGGCAGGTTTGTGTTGATTCTTCATGACTCTATTTCTCAGAGTCATGTTATTGGGTAAAGTTTCTATTCCACTGCCATGTATCAGTATATCCTCAACTACTCGTATAGGTTCTATCTAACTTACAGCATCTAACTCACCGGATCTTTTGTTTGAAGCCGCACTTTCACATATCTCTACACTGTCTGTATCAACAAAGATTAAACTCTGAATCGATTCTATTCGAAATCTATTAGAATAGAATTGAATTCTCATCGTTGGACCAGGACTTGGGGCGATACAAGTAGTTGAGAGGAAATTCAATTTCTTGTTGGGGCGTATAAAAGCGAGATGAAATTAGATCTAATGCGTTTAGATTTGGATCGCAGTTGATTAATTTGTTGCTAGCATTGGTCTTCGAAGTGTTGCAGACTGTTGCAGTGTTGCGTTGGTTTGTGCTATACCAAAGCAAAGTTACCTTAAGGCAAACTATTCTACATAGATGCATGATATTAAGGCTATATTATCGACTAAGACGAAAAAGTCCAATTATGCCAACTGCCAACAGTCTGCTAATTTATAGCTTCTTTCAAGGAGGCGCATTTTTATTCCACTGCCATGTATCAGTATATCCTCAACTACTCGTATAGGTTCTATCTAACTTACAGCATCTAACTCACCGGATCTTTTGTTTCAAGCCGCACTTTCAAATATCTCTACACTGTCTGTATCAACAACAAGATTAAACACGGAATCGATTCTATTCGAAATCTATTAGAATAGAATTGAATTCTCATCGTTGGACCAGGACTTGGGGCGATACAATTAGTTGAGAGGAAATTCAATTTCTTGTTGGGGCGTATCATGGCGAGATGAACATACCTCGGCTGGGATTGAACCCACGCCCTCCTGTTTACCAGGCGAGCGCCTTGACCACTACACCACCGAGGTAATGCGTTTAGATTTGGATCGCAGTTGATTAATTTGTTGCTAGCATTGGTCTTCGAAGTGTTGCAGACTGTTGCAGTGTTGCGTTGGTTTGTGCTATACCAAAGCAAAGTTACCTTAAGGCAAACTATTCTACATAGATGCATGGTATTAAGGCTATATTATCGACTAAGACGAAAAAGTCCAATTATGCCAACTGCCAACAGTCTGCTAATTTATAGATTCTTTCAAGGAGGCGGATTTCGGCTAGAGGGAGCTAGGTAAAAGCTAACTAGCTAGGTCCAACCTAGGAAGAAAATTGTTAATTATTACATATTTAGATGAAATTTTTAATGAACTTTTCATCATGATCTTGCCGACCGTCAAAATCTGCTAATGCCAAAATCCAAAGAACTTTCCACACAGAACTGAAGATGCCAAAGATGTTCAGGACACACATGAAATGATCACGACATTATTACATATTTAGATGAAATTTTTAATGAACTTTTCATCATGATCTTGCCGACCGTCAAAATCTGCTAATGCCAAAATCCAAAGAGCTTTCCACACAGAACTGAAGATGCCAAAGATGTTCAGGACACACATGAAATGATCACGATATAATAGTAATCACATTACGATACACCGTAGACGCCCTATACCTTGAGTGCCATGTGACATATTGCTATGTGTTCCTCCGAGGAACAGTGTGTGAGAAAAGTATGGACACCAGACATACGATACCTTGAGTACCATGTGACATATTGCTATGTGTTCCTCCGAGGAACAGTGTGTGAGAAAAGTATGGAAACACCAGACATACGATAAAAGAGTCATCCATCCAGATACCAGAATATCTCATTTGACAATCCATAGCAACAATGATTTGCAAATTGCAACAGAGTAACAACAAGCTTGCGATTTTCATTATGAGCTATTTGTATTGTATTGTATTGTATTTTTTTTTTACCACTACTTGAATATTTATTTCTTAAAAGGATACAGAAGGACTCTGCAGGTATTTATGGCATTTTGGATAGTTAGAATTTCGATATGACTTTCCCCATATTTATTTCACTCTCTGCTTGTAACTTGTAACCTACGACACCATCCCTTTTTCTTAAAAGGATACAGAAGGACTCTGCAGGTATTTATGGCATTTTGGATAGTTAGAATTTCGATATGACTTTCCCCATATTTATTTCACGCTCTGCTTGTAACTTGTAACCTACGACACCATCCCTTTTTTGAACTTGCCACTCAACATTTCAATTCCCATGCCAGTTCTCCTGAGTCTTTATTAAATTAACAATAGCTTATCCGGATTACCTGACTCACCAATTCTCGACGTATGCACGCCAAGAATTCGACCAATCTCTCAATCCGAAGACAATGTGAACCCGATATCAGATTGGATCTTAACCCGTTGAGTAACTGATGTACCCAACAGGAGTCGGTGACACTCTTGCCCTGGGTCCTCGTTAAATGACCAAAATAATGAAGCTTGCCGGACATGACGAAAGTAATCAAGGTTGCTCCAAATTTTCAACGTCTGTTCCCCTAAATAGGGTCTCATGAGTCTGAGTACACCTTGAATTCTGAGAATAAAACCGAAAAATACTTCGACACTACCGGGAATAAAACCCCGATCTCCTGCTTCCTAGGCCAGTCTGATGACCATTAACCTACAGATTATAGGTTGCGGATCAAATAGCGACTTGGTTGGCATTAGCAGGATGCAACTCAGCAACTCTGGCTCTCCTTGGTAGTCTTGACACTTTCGTCACCGAACGGGTTAACCGCAAGGAATTAATAACCAGTAGGTATTTCCAGCCAGAGGTATGTACAACATAATACTTCTCCGGAGTCCCCCTGATACATATTGTCTTCAAGTGAAAGCATGAAAAACCTCATCACATCACCGAAATAATATGATAAATACCTACGGGTAGCAACTTCCTTCCTGGATCACAAGACGTTTTGGTACCAAGGCACCTCGACCACAGATCATAACCAGAAGCCGTCACAAGAACGGGAGGATAATTGGTTTATGTATGGTTGGTTATACAACGCCATCAACGTTGCATCAGTAGAACATGAAGAATACTTACCACTAAACGGTGTTTACTTAAGTATTCCAATGGAAATACTAAACATTGCCATTAGTAATGTCCATGACCGAGTACAGATCATAACCAGAAGCCGTCACAAGAACGGGAGGATAATTGGTTTATGTATGGTTGGTTATACAACATTCTCATCAGCGTTGCATTAGTAGAACGTGGTGTTAGAATACTTACCACTAAACGGTGTTTACTTATGTATTCCCAATGGAAATACTAAACATTGCCATTAGTAATGTCCATGACCGACTGGGTATTAACCAGAAGCCGTCACAAGAACGGGAGGATAATTGGTTTATGTATGGTTGGTTATACAACGCCATCAACGTTGCATCAGTAGAACATAAAGAATACTTCCCACTAAACGGTGTTTACTTAAGTACCTACCTATTCCAATGGAAATACTAAACATCGCCATTAGTGACGTCCATGACCGACACAGCCTCTAATGTGTTTTAGGAGGAACATTATTGGCTATTATATTATTATGTTTTATGTTGGACCTTGTTCAGTACCAAGGCCAGGGTACAGCTGATCAGGTCTATGGTTGACTGCGGTTCAGGACGAGCGAGCCAATTTACTTAAAATGGCTAGAGCTAGAGACCATCACCCCGGTGTATAGCAGATACAAAAAGACATCTTTTCTTTATTCTGCTATTGCCATTCGGCGAAAGCTAAAGCCGCTACAACAACAACAACCTGATAGTGAGTGGCTGGCCCAACTTGATGATGAAGAACCTAGAGTCTAGGAGGGAAAAGGCAAAGATAGTAGATGTATTGTGTCTAAAATTATAGGACAAGAGCCTCAAGATCAAAGCCAAAAATAACAGGGACTTGGATGCCAAATAAATCCAAAGATATCAAATAAACTGGAAAAACTTGAAGGTTTGATTTGAAGGTTCTATGTTTAGCTCTAAAAAAAATCCAATTTGGGATACCTAGATAGTGAGTGGCTGGCCCAACTTGATGATGAAGAACCTAGAGTCTAGGAGGGAAAAGGCAAAGATAGTAGATGTATTGTGTCTAAAAATACATGGGTTTTACCCGTTGGTTTGTTAATCAATCAATCAATCAATCAATCAAAATTATAGGACATGAGCCTCAAGATCAAAGCCGAAAATAACAAGGACTTGGATGCCAAAAAAATCCAAAGATATCAAATAAACTGGAAAAACTTGAAGGTTTGATTTGAAGGTTCTATGTTTAGCTCTAAAAAAAAAAATCCAATTTTGGATACCTAAGGTCCTAATTACATGTCACAGAAGATGGTCCGCGAGTGTTTGATCAAATTAGGTGTCCAATCAATCAATCCTTACCAGTTACACATTGGTAGTACTTTCTCCCTAATGGAAAAGATTGAGACTCTGTGTGTGCATAAGAAAAGCCAAGTATCGAGCGTAAACCATGAATTTTTATACGTTTTGTTGTTGTAGTTTTTGGGAATATTGCCACATCCACCAATATTGGTGAAGATGGCTGAACACCAGAGCTCAAAATCAACCAAAACAGAATTTTAGCTGTCAGCCTAGGTAGTTTGGAGGGTAGAGCATCTGCCTTGTGAGCGCTAGATCCAGGTTTTGATTTCCGCCCGGGGCGGTCTTTACCCTAACCAGATAAGGTTCGTTCTCGGAACGGCTGGGTTTCTCCTGCCCTGTCCTCCTTCTTTCTTCGACTTCGGGAAAAGACGAACTTGAGAATTTTTGTCGATTTGACGTTTCACAGAGCAACTGCAAAGATGATTTGAGTGTTGATATTAATTTAACATAACAAACCATTTTAATTAATAACAACATATCTGAGTTTTATGACACTATTACCTTCTGTTGTTTGTACAATCAGAAACCTTACGTCAAGCTTATTGTCACCAATGCTAAGTCCTCAGACTTTCAGTATAATCTTCTTTTTCTTCGCCTTTTCCCGTGTACAGACGGGGTCGGCGTTTTTCGTCAGCCTTTCAATCAGCCCTAACTAAGGGTGATTGCTTTGGGCTGACATTTGGTTTCAGCAACTGCAAAGATGATTTGAGTGTTGATATTAATTTAACATAACAAACCATTTTAATTAATAAAAACATATCTGAGTTTTATGACAGTATTACCTTCTGTTATTTGTACAATCAGAAGCCTTACGTCAAGCTTATTGTCACCAATGCTAAGTCCTCATACTTTCAGTATAATCTTCTTTTTCTTCGCCTTTTCCCGTGTACAGACGGGGTCGGCGTTTTTCGTCAGTCTTTCAATCAGCCCTAACTTCGGCGTTTTTCGTCAGCCTTTCAATCAGCCCTAACTAAGGGTGATTGCTTTGGGCTGACATTTGGTTTCGGCTACACATTTTACGAGCGAATGCCCTTCGCACTCAACCTTTGCTATTTCTTTAGCAAGGGAAATTCAGGCTGGTATATTCCCTGTTTAAAGTCCCCAGCCAGACTAAGGTGGTCTACTCCCTGTTTAACGTAACCCAGCCAGACAATCACCCCGAATATCAATAGGTACCTATGTAAAAATTTCCCAATACCAAATACCACCCAGTCCAATTTCAATTCCCATGCCAGTTCTCCTGAGTCTTTATTAAATTAACAATGGCTTATCCGGATTACCTGACTCACCAATTCTCGACGTATCCACGCTAAGAATTCGACCAATCTCTCAATCCGAAGACAATGTGAACCCGATATCAGATTGAATCTTAACCCGTTGAGTGACTGATGTACCCAACAGGAGTCGGTGACATTCTTGCCCTTGGTCCTCGTAGTTGACCTCAGATTTGGATTTTTCCCAACTTTTTACATAGGAATCGACAATTTATTCATAATTTTTACCCATTTGCAACTCCTCCATTTATTACTCACTAGGCAGGTTTGTGTTGATTCTTCATGACTCTATTTCTCCACTGCCATGTATCAGTATATCCTCAACTACTCGTATAGGTTCTATCTAACTTACAACATCTAACTCACTGGATCTTTTGTTTCAAGCCGCACTTTCACATATCTCTACACTGTCTGTATCAACAAAGATTAAACTCGGAATCGATTCTATTCGAAATCTATTAGAATAGAATTGAATTCTCATCGTTGGACCAGAGCTTGGGGCGATAAAAGTAGTTGAGAGGAAATTCAATGTCTTGTTGGGGCGTATAATGGCGAGATGAAATTAGATCTAATGCGTTTAGATTTGGATCGCAGTTGATTAATTTGTTGCTAGCATTAGTCTTCGAAGTGTTGCAGACTGTTGCAGTGTTGCGTTGGTTTGTGCTATACCAAAGCAAAGTTACCTTAAGGCAAACTATTCTACAACTACATAGATGCATGGTATTAAGGCTATATTATCGACTAAGACGAAAAAGTCCAATTATGCCAACTGCCAACAGTCTGCTAATATATATCTTCTTTCAAGGAGGCGCATTTCAACCGCCCGTTTTTGGTGATATTGGTTCTAGGTCCTTCCCGGTTCATGACAATATGTTTCTATTCGTTTCTTACTTTTGGTGAAGTAGTTGCCTCTCTCGAACTTCCTGAAAGAAGACACTTAATTTGGATGACAACTGACAGCCGTATGTCATCTCTGATATGGCGAGAACAACTCTCACTGATTTGATATGACTGTAAGTCAAGTAAAAGAAAAGGCAAACTCAATTCAACTCACCCTGATTATCAGCGTCCTCCTGGTTGTCCAGCTCGAACAGTTTCAACGACAATGACCTTGACTTGAAGAAATCGTAGATCTTCTCATTGATGGCACTATCGACCGAACCCGCCGACCTTTGCTCGTCAGCACCGCTGGCACCGGTTGAGTTGGCAACCTCATCGCTGGAATCTTTCACCAGATAGATGCCACGAAGGACTTCGATGTTCTTGTTGTTGTTGAGCTTATCAATCGCGTTGATGAGTTTGAGCTTCAGACAAAGCACGAGGTCTTTGTTGGTGAGCCTGCACTGTTCGTACAGCTTGTACAACACTTTGATTTCGTTGCCAACGATGAATCCGCTGGATTTGTCATCGCTGAGTTTGTTGCTGTTGACGATGTCGTTGTCGGTGGCTAGGTTGATGTTCTTGCCACTCGCCAGACAGACAAGCGCAAGGTTTATGGTGACACAGAGGAGGATGTGTTGGAATGTTTTTGGACTCATTTTTGGGTTTTTCGGGTTTCACTAAAAAAGCATCAATTTAAAATGACTCTGGAAAAAGATTGATTTTTTAGTAAAGGAGCACTTGAAACTGAGAAACACCTACTTGATGTAAGTATCCGTTTATCAGTAACTGGTATAATCTTAATGATCTTGATAATTTCAAACAATTTAAAGTAGCTTATGTACATAGTTTGAAGTTAGGTCACAACACTCACAAACTCACAACCCTTATGAAATGGTCAAAGTAACCGTTTTAGAACTCAAAAAGCTAGGTCAAGATCAAAAAGATTTTACAAATTCCTGATCAGATACCAAAACACACAAGTAAACTAGGTACTAAAAACGCAACACAGAAGAAGGAAAAAGATAAATGTTTTTTGCATATGAAAAACCAAAAAAAGACACTTGATCAAAAAGATTTTACAAATTCCTGATCAGATACCAAAACACACAAGTACACTAGGTACTAAAAACGCAACACAGAAGAAGAAAAAAGATAAACGTTTTTTTGCATATGAAAAACCAAAAAAAAGACACTTTGAAAAAATAACTTATCAATCCACTTCACAACGTATACTCAGAACGTATAAAAGAATACTCACTGATAATCCACACTATAGCTGAGCTAGAGAAAAACCTATGGAACCATAAGGACCCACAACTGATAAAGAACGGATCAATCCACTTCACAACGTATACTCAGAACGTATAAAAGAATACTCACTGATAATCCACACTACGGCTGAGCTAGAGGAAAACCTATGGAACCATAAGGACCCACAACTGATAAAGAACGGGCCAGGAAATCTGTAGGATCCTTATATAAGTTACAAGACAGGAGACCCCACTCTCGCGATTCTGTTTTTCTCAATGGAACATATTGGTATCCTCGGCTAGGTATCAAGGTATCTATAGTTCTCCGTCTATTGTGTTAGGCACTATTGATAGGCTGTGAGACCAAGTCGGAAAAGAAGTTCCCCATTTTATCGAACAGTTTGTACTTTGTAGTGAAAACAAAAGTGTTCATTACTCACATTACTCTGGTTGTCTAGTACGTAGCTAATTCATATCTGACATTCGGACTATTTCAGATTAACTTGTGCACTAGGAAACCTCATGCACAAGCAAGTGGCATACAAAAGATATCAAAGAGACAAAATATTATGTATAACACAAAAGATTGACTATCAAAATATAAGAGAGAAAATGAAGAAATGCCTATTTGAAAAGAAGAGGTGCAGACTAGGAACAAAGACCCTACAAGACTGACGTCCAAAGGTAGAGGACCAGAAGAGAGACCCAGGGAAGAGATTACGCATAGGGTTTGTGATTTTCGATATGGAATGTCAGAATAATTATAATGGTGGATTTGAGAGATTAGCTCAGTAGGTATCACTTCCCCAAGATTTAAAGTTTAATAATAAAACCATATAAAAAGAATATAATGGACCAAGATGGATTCGAAAAGAGGTTGATACCAAATCGTAGTCTTCGTCTGCTGCTACACCAACAGTAATTCCAAAAGTATGCACTCTGCTTCCAGTCATAAATTCAGATAATAATAATAATGTTATTGTAATACATGGGCAGATGCCTATATTTTGTTCATAAGATTATGAGCATTGTTAAAACTAGGTGATGGCCCTGCTCCCTTGATTACACGCGAGAGAGAGTGGAAGAAAGTGTTGAGGTGTAGCACAAAGCTTCCTCTTTTTCTAAATAAAAGGTACATCCTTCTAGGGAATTTAGGAGGCTGTTCGATTGGCACAGCCTGAACGGTAACAGGAAAACTAATGTAAGGTACAGTCAGAGTCGGCCCCTAAGCGATTGAGCCAAGGGTTCAACATAATTTTTTTTTCACTGTAATCAAATTATTTTGGGATTATCTGGATGTCACTGATCACCCATCACTCATGGTTAACTCTATCTTGATAATCTCTTCAAGGAAGCACCAGAAGAGATTATCGTATAGCTATAAAGCTATGATTATACAGTTGATCTAATTCTAAACTCAGAGGGGATCCTTCTTTGAACAGTTTTATTAAATAGGTATGTATACATACTACACAGCTTTGTATGAAGATAGTTTAATAGGTATATAAGTTAGGTAGGTACTCTAAAAGGTAGGTTGGTAGCTGACGGTCGAGATATAAATAAAATCCAAGTGGTGTGAGCAATTCTTCTTCTTCTCCTCCTCCTCCTCCTCCTCCTCAAAAGAAAAAAAACTCGACCATCAGATCTTCTTTGGGTTTATCCATTGTCACCATTCCACGGAGAAGCGGAGATATTCCGTAAAAATCTTTTGTCAAAACTTTGCCAAAATTTTCGAGTATTTTCGCCCCGAAAATGTCTGCCTATAAATTCAATGACTCATCATCTTGTGCCAGATGGACCCCCAGCCAGACTAAGGTAGTCTACTCCCTGTTTAACGTAACCCAGCCAGACAATCACCCCGAATATCAATAGGTACCTATGTAAAAATTTCCCAATACCAAATACCACCCAGTCCAATTTCAATTCCCATGCCAGTTCTCCTGAGTCTTTATTAAATTAACAATAGCTTATCCGGATTACCTGACTCACCAATTCTCGACGTATCCACGCCAAGAATTCGACCAATCTCTCAATCCGAAGACAATGTGAACCCGATATCAGATTGGATCTTAACCCGTTGAGTGACTGATGTACCCAACAGGAGTCGGTGACATTCTTGCCCTGGATCCTCGTTGAATGACCAAAATAATAAAGCTTGCCGGGAATGACGAAAGTAATCAAGGTTGCTCCAAATTTTCAAAGTCTGTTCCCCTAAATAGGGTCTCATGAGTCTGAGTACCCCTTGAATTCTGAGAATAAAGCCGAAAAATACTTCGACACCACCGGCAATAAAACCCCGATCTCCTGCTTCCTAGGCCAGTCTGATGACCATTAACCTACAGATTATAGGTTGCGGATCAAATTAAGGAGCGCGGTAGCGCTCCGCCCCGCCAAGTCAAGAAAGTTTGACCGTATCGACTTGGTTAGCATTAGCAGGATGCAACTCAGCAATTCTGGCTCTCCTTGAGGAATAAAACCCCGATCTCCTGCTTCCTAGGCCAGTCTGATGACCATTAACCTACAGACTATAGGTTGCGGATCAAATTAAGGAGCGCGGTAGCGCTCCGCCCCGCCAAGTCAAGAAAGTTTGACCGTAGCGACTTGGTTAGCATTAGCAGGATGCAACTCAGCAACTCTGGCTCTCCTTGGTAGTCTTGACACTTTCGTCACCGAACGGGTTAACCACAAGGAATTAATAACCAGTAGGTATTTCCAGCCAGAGGTATGTACAACATAATACTTCTCCGGAGTCCCCCCTGATACATATTGTCTTCAAGTGAAAGCATGAAAAACCTCATCACATCACCGAAATAATATGATAAATACCTACGGGTAGCAACTTCCTTCCTGGATCACAAGACGTTTTGGTACCAAGGCACCTCGACCGCAGATCATAGTGTTAGGCAGTCTATTCTTGTTTTAATGAATGAATGCACGCCCGAGACTCGAGATTTTCGAAGACAAGGAAAAAATTCGTATTCATCTTGAAATTTATAAATTTCTTTGAATACCAATTTCGCCTATGAAAGAATTATGCTCTCACTTTTACACATTGAGGATTTATTAAAAGGTGTTATCAGTAGAAGTGGACCTATAACAAGGTCTATGCAGACTCCAGATGTTTCCAAATTTGCTGAAAGACCCAAAATCTGTTCTAATACTAGTATATTTCGTTCAATTCAAGATAGAAACAGCTAACAATGTCAATCAACCAAAAAACTATCAGAAAGTACAATACATCTATCAAACTATCGGATCATTATTTGTTTTGACAGAGGTTTAACGTCTCTGTAAAACTGCTAATGATTTTAGTGACGGGGGTTTTACCCGCCATTGGGCGACAAACTAAACGCATCCCCTCATTAACCTCACCCAGAGTGGTAATAAGGTTTTTACTTTTTACTCATATCGGGACTTACAGAGCAGGAATAAGAGACGAGAGTTTTGTCATCTCCACTAATAAAATCATGTGAATAAGGGACGGTATTTTCGACACCTCCACTAGGCAAATCAACTGTAGGATTTAGGCATAAGGTTTTTCACTGATGGTACTCACAGGGCAGAACTTCATCTCGTGACCAAGTCTTCAGTATAATGGTGGACACGTAGGATGCTGGAATGTCCTCCATATATTACCTATATCTCTCCATGTAATGTACTCATACATCTCTCTCTATCGATAATCTCCAGTGGACAATAGATCACTTTCTCCACACATAGATAGTTGCTGATTTCAATATGTGTTTCCATGTAGAGGAAATATTCTATATATTTTTCTAGGAAAAGAGAATAATGGAAATACTTGCATGTGACGATGGTATATTGGATGATGGTATTGATGAGAAGACTTCACCAAAAAAAAAATTCATCATGTGAATTTTTCGGTGTTATAGTAGTGTTGAAATTTCTAGTCCACATATAAAATTTCACACTTTAAAAAAATCAAAGGGCTTTGTTATTCGCACTTTGCAAAAATTTTTCCAGGAATTCAGGAATTTGAAGCTCAATTCAGAATTCTCGAAACTAACGGTTCCCAAGTGTTCAGTTTTAACTAGCACGTCACTTCAACTTATTGTCTTAGGGACCCCCTGGCAGGACCTAGGATATAGTCGATATAGGATGCTGAAGAGTGTTATTGTAATACATGGGCAGATGCCTATATTTTGTTCATTAAGGTTATGAGCATTGTTAAAACCAGGTGATGGCCCTGCTCCCTTGATCACACGCGAGAGAGAGTGGAAGAAAGTGTTGAGGTATGGCACAAAGCTTCCTCTTCTTTTAGCCCAAGTCAGATCATAAAATGTATCCCAATTTGTATTAAGTGGGGAACGATATTTTTCTAACAAGCATTTAAGTATGATTAACACGGTTATAATTCTTTTTTTCCTTAGTTGTTTTACAAGAGTTTGTTTGTTCCAAAACCACAGCCCGAATGATAAGGGGTACAGAAAAATTGATGTAAAGTCCAGAATCGGCCCCTTATATGTACTAGCCGCTGTTAGCGATTTGGGACTTCTTGTTCCAGGCTGACAGTATAAATAAAGCACCACTTAGGCCAGCCACTCACTATCAGGTAGCCCTGACAAGTGGACCTGATCAGGTCTACCTGATAGTGAGTGGCTGGCCTTATACGCAAAACCATGTTTTACAGTAGGATCTGAGACAATGGTCCATCGCGCCTCAGAATACAAAGACTTTTTTTTAGTAACCAAAAAAGATTTTGGACCTAGGTAATCTGGGGGTTACCGATCGCCCAAAATTCATGCTCAACTCTATATTGATAATCTCCTCAAGGAAGCACCACAGAGATTACAGTATAGCATATAGCTAAAAAGCTAGAACATAGATTATACTGTTGATCTAATTCTAAACTCAGAGGGGATCCTTTCTTCGAACAGTTTTATTAAATAGGTAGGTATATACCTATACTTAGCTTTGTATGTAGATAGTTTATTATTAGGTTTGTATGTAAGTTAGGTAGTCTATTAGACTTCCAAGCCTACCTATTAGGTAGGGTTGGTAAGAAGTTTAAAGGTAGGTAGATTACCGTTACCACGCATATTCAGGAAAGTGGATGCCCTGTAATCTGCAGTAATCCGTACCATCCACTGAAGGTCCAGTCTATCCATTGTCACTGTCACATGGTCACCATCCATGGAGAAGCAGAGATATTCCGTAGAAATCTTTTGTCAAAACTTTGCCAAAATTTTCGAGTATTTTCGCCCCGAAAGTGTCTGCCTATAAATTCAATGACTCATCATCTTGTGCCAGATGGATTTCTTCAGTCTTCATCAGATGACAATGCATACCTTTCGATACCAACATTTCACTGGTAAATCAAGTCCCTACTCTAGAAATAAGAGATGGTAAATTTGTCATCTCCACCAATGAAAACAACTGTAGATAATTTAGCAATGTATAGTAATAAGATGTTTACTAATATCGGGACATATAAGAATAAAAGACGGTAGTTTTGTCATCTCCACTAATAAAATCATGGGAATAAGGAACGGTATTTTTGACATCTCCACTAATAAAATTACTAAAGGTTAATGTAGGAATAAGGTTTTTACTTTTTACTCATATCGAGACTTACAGAGCAGGGATAAGAGACGAGAGTTTTGTCATCTCCACTAATAAAATCATGGGAATAAGGAACGGTATTTTTGACATCTCCACTAATAAAATTACTAAAGGTTAATGTAGGAATAAGGTTTTTACTTTTTACTCATATCGGGACTTACAGAGCAGGAATAAGAGACGAGAGTTTTGTCATCTCCACTAATAAAATCATGGGAATAAGGAACGGTATTTTTGACATCTCCACTAATAAAATTACTAAAGGTTAATGTAGGAATAAGGTTTTTACTTTTTACTCATATCGGGACTTACAGAGCAGGAATAAGAGACGAGAGTTTTGTCATCTCCACTAATAAAATCATGTGAATAAGGGACGGTATTTTCGACACCTCCACTAGGCAAATCAACTGTAGGATTTAGGCATAAGGTTTTTCACTGATGGTACTCACAGGGCAGAACTTCATCTCGTGACCAAGTCTTCAGTATAATGGTAGACACGTAGGATGCTGGAATGTCCTCCATATATTACCTATATCTCTCCATGTAATGTACTCATACATCTCTCTATATCGATAATCTCCAGTGGACAATAGATCACTTTCTCCACACATAGATAGTTGCTGATTTCAATATGTGTTTCCATGTAGAAGAAATATTCTATATATTTTTCTAGGAAAAGAGAATAATGGAAATACTTGCATGTGATGATGGTATATTATATTGGATGATGGTAGGTACCTATTGATGAGAAGACATCACCAAAAAAAATTCATCATGTGAATTTTTCGGTGTTATAGTAGTGTTGAAATTTCTAGTCCACATATAAAATTTTACACTTTAAAAAAATTCAAAGGAGTGTTATTCGCACTTTGCAAAAATTTGAACGTGATACCACAAAAGAAAACCTTGGAAAAACATTACATATTTTTTTTTTTTTTTTTTTTTTTTTTTTGTGGTTTGTAACTGGTAAGGTCTTATTGTCCCGAAGAAAAAGAAGAAGAACAGAGAAGAAAGATAGGACAGGAGAAAGCCAGCCGTTCCAAAGAACGAACCTTATTTGTTAAGGATAAAACCCGCGACCTATCACTTGCAAGGCTGATTTGACAGGTAAAAGTAATTATGACAGGTTTTTTTTTTTTTTTTTGTGGTTTGTAACTGGTAAGGTCTTATTGTCCCGAAGAAAAAGAAAAATAAGAGAGAAGAAAGATAGGATAGGAGAAAGCCAGCCGTTCCGAAGAACGAACCGTATTTGTTAAGGATAAACTCCGCCTAGGGCGGGACTCAAACCCGCGACCTATCGCTTGCAAGACAGGTAAAAAAAAAAACACGATTCAATGTCGAAAACAGAGCTGGCGATGTATACAACCTGATTTATCATTAGGTCTTTCATGTTCTGTCAGTCCTACAATGTTCAGAAATTACCTATAATAGAGAAGAAATTCTAATAAAGGTAAGTATACAAATGCTTTCATTTTTGTATAAAAATAAAAAAAAAAGATTTATTTTTCATGCTTGCAATAATAAATAAGGGAGTGTTCACAAATAAATAACAACGATGAAAAATAGGACAGGCAGTGAAGAAAAGGACAAAATACCCTAACGGACTAAGAAAGGACAACAAAGAAAGGAATAGGATAAATGGAAGAAGTAAGGAAGTACGAGAATGCCATAAGAAGAAAACCTTATCCAAAAGACTAGGTTTGTAAATCCAAGTTCTGATAAATTGGTCTAGGATTCCTACAAAACGAGATTTTGTATGAACGCCTGGTAATTCAAATTGGATATGCAATATGCTAATCATTATGTACTCGTCTACAAAAATCTTAGTACTTAGTCACAAACATAACTCAGGTAAAAGTTAGTAGGTACATTATGTGTTTTAGAACTGGATTTTAGAACGTACCTAGCTTTTTCGTGATTTTCATTCTTCTTCTACATAATCCTATGTACATTTTTTTACATAGTCTGTCTCAAATAACTCAAAAGAATACAAGAAGATAGCAAGTTAAGTTCATAAGTTAAGACGGGTAACTAACAGCGAAAATTTCACGTAGGTTCTTCTTAGAAAAAGAAGATCCTCTTGAAATTTCCAACAAGAAGAAAAGAATTACTATAATATTACAATTTCCGATATTTCATTGAAATATGTTTTACAAATAAATATTGATAAAAATATTTTTACTTCTTCTCTCTTTGGAGAAACTTTGGCAGAAGCTTTGTCGCACGGAGTTTTTTCGGGTCGTGCTGTCCAGCGTCAAGTTCTGGCTGAGCCTCATCGTGACTTCGGACAAAGTCGGTGAGACTCGGCTCGCTTCGGGAACGGTCGAAGGTTTTCGTCTTCGAATCCCGAGTGGTCAGATAACCTAGCTTGTTCGTGATTTTCATTCTTCTTCTACATAATCCTATGTACATTTTTTTACATAGTCTGTCTCAAATAACTCAAAAGAATAAAAGAAGATAGCAAGTTAAGTTCATAAGTTAAGACGGGTAACTAACAGCGAAAATTTCACGTAGGTTCTTCTTAGAAAAAGAAGATCCTCTTGAAATTTCCAACAAGAAGAAAAGAATTACTATAATATTACAATTTCCGATATTTCATTGAAATATGTTTTACAAAACCAACGTCCAGAATCGGAGGTCCCGAGTTCAATTCCCGGATTTGATTTTTTTTTTTTTTTTTTAAGTTCAAAGAATCTTTATATTTTTCCTAAGAGGAATTACATGCAATTAGATTAAATCGGAATTATTACTCACCAGGCAGGTTTGTGTTGATCCTTCATGACTCTATTTCTCAGAGTCATGTTATTGGGTAAAGTTTCTATTCCACTGCCATGTATCAGTATATCCTCAACTACTCGTATAGGTTTTATCTAACTTACAGCATCTAACTCACCGGATCTTTTGTTTCAAGCCGCACTTTCACATATCTCTACACTCTATCAACAAGATTAAACTCTGAATCGATTCTATTCGAAATCTATTAGAATAGAATTGAATTCTCATCGTTGGACCAGGACTTGGGGCGATACAAGAAGTTGAGAGGAAATTCAATTTCTTGTTGGGGCGTATAATGGCGAGATGAAATTAGATCTAATGCGTTTAGATTTGGATTGCAGTTGATTAATTTGTTGCTAGCATTGGTCTTCGAAGTGTTTCAGACTGTTGCAGTGTTGCGTTGGTTTGTGCTATACCAAAGCAAAGTTACCTTAAGGCAAACTATTCTTTAGATGCATGGTATTAAGGCTATATTATCGACTAAGACGAAAAAGTCCAATTATGCCAACTGCCAACACTCTGCTAATTTATAGCTTCTTTCAAGGAGCCGCATTTCAACCGCCCGTTTTTGGTGATATTGGTTGGATGAGTCTAAACACTAGGGAAGTAATATGGCCACTTTGGTTTGGAGTTGATCTGGAAGCAGACAGGAAAAGGAATATGGGTTAGCTTGAACAAAATAATAATCCTTGTTCCCGGCTTATCTTCCCGACAATTCGTCGTGGTTGGTTCAATAAGAATTGCTTTTTTAAAGGGGTTTAGGCCAGCGTAGTTAGCTTGGTTGGTAGCGCGTCTGTCTTGTTAAACTAGGTGATGGCCCTGCTCCCTTGATCACACGCGAGAGAGAGTGGAAGAAAGTGTTGAGGTATGGCACAAAGCTTCCTCTTCTTTCAGCCCAAGTCAGATCATAAAATTTATCCCAATTTGTATTAAGTGGGGAACGATATTTTTCTAACAAGTATTTAAGTATGATTAACACGGTTATAATTCTTTTTTCCTTACTTGTTTTACAAGGGATTGTCGGTTTGTCTGTTCCAAAACCACATCCCGAATGATAAGGGGTACAGAAAAATTGATGTAAAGTCCAGAATCGGCCCCTTAATGTACTAGCCGCTGTTAAACAAAATAATAATCCTCGTTCCCGGCTTATCTTCCCGACAATTCTTCGTGGTTGGTTCAATAAAAATTGCTTTTTAAAGGGGTTTAGTCCAGCCTAGTTAGCTTGGTTGGTAGCTCATCTGTCTTGTAAGCGCTAGACCGCGGGTTCGATTCCCGATTATATCCTAAACTAATAAGGTTAGTTCACGGGAACATGGACTTCATCCCATCCTGCCTTCCTTCTCTGTTTGCTGTCGGGACGATATGTCCTCAGCGGTTACAGTTCCCTCTATCATACCTCTTGGAAAAAATTACTTTACTTTCTTTCCTATAGGATATAGGATAAGGAAAGAAAAAATCAGGATATCGTGTGTAGAGAGAAAGTGCCTCCGAAATCAAATAAAACCAACCCGGTCTCATTAATGAATGTGAAACGAGTAAATCACTGATTTTTAGGAAGAGTGATTTTTATGGCTTTCCCTCACTAGGTAGGTGTAGTTTTTATGGTTTGGTGTATTTTTTTGGTGTGTAATACAAAATCACTGATTTTTAGGAAGAGTGATTTTTATGGCTTTCCCTCACTAGTTAGGTGTAGTTTTTATGGTTTGGTGTATTTTTGTGGTGTGTAATACATATTTATGTATGGTGTACTGGTGTAGGTAAATCGTGGATTTTTACATTTTATTTGATTTTATTTACGATTTTACGATTTTTTTCCATCTAACGAAAAATGTGGAATATGTAAGAGTTAATTTTTTATAGTCCTTGTTTTGATGATCGATCTTTGTGAACATCAACTTACATAAATATTAATTATTATTGGCTTCGATTAAAATTTAATTTGTCTTTGAAAAACTAAAGATTAATTCTCTCTTCGATTTCGGGACGATAAGACCATAGCAGTTACAGTTCCCTCTGTCAAACCTCTTTAAAAAAAAATCATCCCATCCTGCCTTCCTTCTCTGTTTGCTGTCGGGACGATTTGTCCTCAGCGGTTACAGTTCCCTCTATCATACCTCTTGGGTTGGCAGGTAGGTGGTAAGGATCTAAATTGATATAGGTAGCTTACATAGGTATAAGATGTAGATCAAATCAAAGTTTTGAATTTCTATAGAGCTAAAAGTGAAAACTAATCAGGAGCTGCCAGCCTAGTTAGCTTGGTTGGTAGCGCGTCTACGTCTGCCTTGTAAGCGCTAGGTTCGATTACCGCATATTTTATCCCAAATAGATAAGGTTCGTTCTAGGAACGGCTAGCTTTCTCGTCCTCCTTCTCTCTTCGTTTTCGGGACGATAAGACCTTAGCAGTTACAGTTCCCTGTATCAAACCTCTAAAAAAAAGTTATCCATCTGATTCTCGGATACACCTGTTGCAAGTTCCATATGTTGTAAGTTTCATCCAAACAGCGTGAGAGAGACAAGTGTAAATTACTATCACAAAGTTGATCTTCAAATTTTGATTCTGAGTTTCAAAAAAATAATGTCTTCCTATCCTGTCTTCCTTCTCTCTTCGATTTCGGGACGATAAGACCCTAGCAGTTACAGTTCCCTCTATCAAACCTCTAAAAAAAGTTATCCATCTGATTCTCAGATACACCTGTTGCAAGTTCCATATGTTGTAAGTTTCATCCAAACAGCGTGAGAGAGACAAGTGTAAATTACTATCACAAAGTTGATCTTCAAATCTTGATTCTGAGTTTCAAACTCAAAAATAAATGATAGAAAGCCTGATTGCCTGAATTTTAGTGCCATATCTTTGAGATAGCCATATCTTTGGTCCTGTTTTGTGAGAGCTAATTTATCATTCTGAACCATGAATGCTATTAGCAATGAGCCATTAATACACCTATCACTATGCTACAGCGCTATTAAGCTTAGTAAAGCTATCTATCACTATACCTACTAATCCCATTATAGTACTAAGCTTTGTAAAGATATACCTCACCGTACCATGTATCTATGGTTCATTATATATTTCGTCTGTAACTATTTTAGATTACCCATTTTTAGCTGTATATGACTCGCTATGAGTACCCTAGAGCCTAGAACACTCTACTGCCCAATATTATACCGCTCAGAGCCTACTAAACTTCCTGTAGTACAGGGCTACAGGGTTCCTTGGTTTTTTTTTTTTTTTTTTTTTTTGGGTTTTTTGGTCGAGTAAATCACTGATTTTTAGGAAGAGTGATTTTTATGGCTTTCCCTCACTAGTTAGGTGTAGTTTTTATGGTTTGGTGTATTTTTGTGGTGTGTAATACATATTTATGTATGGTGTACTGGTGTAGGTAAATCGTGGATTTTTACATTTTATTTGATTTTATTTACGATTTTACGATTTTTTTCCATCTAACGAAAAATGTGGAATATGTAAGAGTTAATTTTTTATAGTCCTTGTTTTGATGATCGATCTTTGTGAACATCAACTTACATAAATATTAATTATTATTGGCTTCGATTAAAATTTAATTTGTCTTTGAAAAACTTTCATGGCGATAATTTTTCTGTCCACAATAAATTCCTCATCTTTTTTTTTTTTCTTCTTCTTCTTCTTCTTCTTCTTCTTCTTCTTCTGAAGTGGTTTGATAGAAGGAACTAAAGTCTTATCGTCCCGAAATCGAAGAGAGGAGGAAGGCAGCCGTTCCGAGAACGAACCTTATCCGTTCAGGATAAAAACCTCCCCGGGTGGAAATCGAATCCGCGGCCTAGCGCTTACAAGGCAGACGCGCTACCCTCCAGCACGGAAAAGCGCTTCCCAACATCCTCACGTTCACTATATTGCGCCCCTTGTATAGCCATAACTTTAAAATATGTCCCCTATAATTTGTCAAAATATACAAGACCTTGGTTAGACTGCGGGGGTAAAGGGACTTTTTAGTCCTATCCCAGCAGGATAAACAAGGTATACCTATTCTATTCTATTCTATTCTATTGCGCAGTTGCTCCCATCACCTTCATTTTATTGCGCACTTTCGCCCACATTCACTATATTGCGCCCCTTACATCCAGTATTCCGCACTTGCGCCCCTCACATTCACGAGCATATTGCGCACTTGCGTCCCTCACCTTTTTCGTTGCCAGCCTCAAGAGCCGCAACAGTTCGGGATCTATTGGGAGGCCACTGGCTTGTAGCTGCTGTAGGCCATGTCCTGGGCGTTGGAGCTTCTGCCCCAGCCACCTCCGTGGCCACCTCCATAGCTGTCACCTCCGGCCGCACCGCCGCCGTAAGTGTCATGGTGCACCTGGAAGAGAAGAAAATGGAGAAGTTAGTGGCCGTGATAGGGGATAAGAGTTGGAGAAGTTGAAGAAAAAACGTGCTTTGGCACTAAAAACGGACCATCGAAAAGATTGTCCGAATACATTATTTTCCTCCCTATAGGATAAGGAAATTAAAAAAAAAATAGCCTTAGAAACCGAAGGAAAATCTGTGTAATGCTAGGGACATGGTACATGGTATCTGAGGACTGATTCTATACCTAGATGGAACCCACAACTACTGGCCCCACATTTTGACGGAATTCTGACCCCATGTAAGTCTTCCTACTAAAGAGCTTCTCCCCCCCCCTCCCTTATCTCGGTTTCTTAGCTCCTTACCCCACTTCTTATTTTCTAATCTTCACTTCTTATCTTCTTACCCTCACTTCTCAGTTTCTTGTACCTCGTTTTCTTAGCTTCTCATCAACCATTTCTTACCCCTGTCGGAACTCCCTCCTTCTTACCTCATGGGAAGCACTATGGTGTGGGTGGGAGACGATCTCGTAGGTCACAGCCTTCTGGTGGGACAGCAGTTTCTTCAGGGCGATAATCAGGGACAGAACCAGGGCGATCTTACCGATCAGCAGGGCTTTACCAGCGATGAGAGCGATTCCTCCGAGGATGAAGGGCAGGAGAGCGGCGAACTTCATCTTCAACAGGAGGAACAGGGGCAACATGTCCTTGCCTTTCTTGTGCTCTGAAAAATAGAGAGAAAGGGATGAGGTTAGCTTGGTTTGTAAAAAAAGTAATGGAATATCATTTATAATACAGGAGGAACAGGGGCAACATGTCCTTGCCTTTCTTGTGCTCTGAAAAATAGAGAGAAAGGGATGAGGTTAGCTTGGTTTGTAAAAATAGTAATGGAATATCATTTATAACTTGAGATCTAGAGAGAAACAATAAAGATAGAAACACACTACTATCACGTCACGTGAGATCATGGGGACTCATAAAGATGTAGTTCAAAGTTTTCCCATAATATTGTAGGTAATTTCGTTCAGGACAGCTACACAATCACGTGACGTGAGGGCAGTGTGGCTATCATGAACGAAATTACCTACAATATTATGGGAAACCTTTAAATTAAACTACATCTTTCTGACTCCCCATGAGCTCACGTGACGTGATAGTGTGTTTCTATCTTTATTACTCATGTCCTTTCCAAACACGTATGGCTGGGCCAAATGGAAAGAGCCAAACACTGCTCTTGAAATACAGCTCTTGAAATAAGGTATTCTATTCGACTATTAGATGTAGGAACTAAAAACGAAGGCATTGAATAAAATCAACTGATCCACTTTACACATTATAATCATTTGTGATCTAGAGAGAAACAATAAAGGTAGAAACACACTACTATCACGTCACGTGAGCTCATGGGGACTCATAAAGATGTAGTTCAAAGTTCTCCCATAATATTGACGGTAATTTCGTTCAGGACAGCTACACTATCACGTGACGTGAGGGCAGTGTGGCTATCATGAACGAAATTACCTACAATATTATGGGAAATCTTTAAATTAAACCACATCTTTCTGACTCCCCATGAGCTCACGTGACGTGATAGTAGTGTGTTTCTATCTTTATTACTCATGTCCTTGTCCTTTCCAAACACGTATGGCTGGGCCAGATGGAAAGAGCCAAACACCGCTCTTGAAATACAGCTCAAGGTATTCGACTATTGGATGTAGGAACTAAAAACGAAGGCATTGAATAAAATCAACTGATCCACTAACACGTGACGTGAGGGCAGTGTGGCTATCATGAACGAAATTACCTACAATAATATGGGAAACCTTTAAATTAAACTACATCTTTCTGACTCCCCGTGAGCTCACGTGACGTGATAGTAGTGTGTTTCTATCTGTATTACTCATGTCCTTTCCCAACACGTATGGCTGGGTCAGATGGAAAGAGCCAAACACTGCTCTTGAAATACAGCTCAATGTATTCGACTATTGGATGTAGGAACTAAAAACAAAGGCATTGAATAAAATCAACTGATCCACTTTACACATTATAATCATAAAATTATGTGGTTCATAGGATAGGATTGGATTGGATTGACCCACATTTTCAACGCAGTAGGCCTCTAGTATTATTATTCTTTTTTTTTATAAAATTTACAAGACTCTCATTTACATTTGTAAACATTTACATTTCCTATTCTATAATTAAAATAGACAGAAATAAAAATAATCAACTCAATACCACGTATTAAATTTCTAGGTATCAATTTCTATTTGAACTTTTTTTTTCTATTTCTATTTTATCTTGTCCACAGATTTCTATTTCAACCTGAAATGTGCCTACGAGAATGTCTGTCCATTTCTAATTAATAACCTAGAGCTCTAGAGCTTATGCCCAAAGCGATAACATCGAATCCCATCAATAAAGTATGCCAGATCTCTGGTATGCCAGATCTATAAATTATGCCAGTATGCCAGATCTCCGGTCAATCAAAATGAGACTTAAATGCCCGACTAGTGAAAGACCCAAAATCAGACGTGATAAATGACTATAGGCATGGTAGAATATACCAATCAGCCTGTAGGCAATATATCTACTCTAAAGTTGTCATTCACACATTTACTTTAATAAAATAGCTATTTACTTTAATAAAATTCTCACATTCCCACATTTATCAATTTATCATCTTACTAATTTAGGTAAATAAGATAAAATCTATTTTATTTTATTTATTTAATATACCTTAAATATACCGCCGACTAAGACTCCACCTGTCTATATGAAAGTATAAGGATATAGGATAATAATAAATTATTATAAAATATTTATAATAAATAGTCTGGACTCCAACTTGGGCTCGAAAATTTTCACTTTTTTCAAAACTTCTTTCTTTGACGGCTCCAAAATTGACGCCGCAGGCACAAATCGAATCGTACTTTCTCCTGATCTATTAGGACCTATTCAAAAATCCTGTGGAATCATTAGGCCAAAATATTGAGTTCATAAATTCTATTCGCCCATCAGATAAAATTTAATTTGATTTGAATCAAACGATGAGAAAGTTCTCTTATCAATAAGATTATTTATTTTATTAGATTCGTCTTTTATAGGCAAGTTGGCAGGTACCTAGGTGGTAAGGATCTAAATTGATATAGCTTACAGAGGTATAAGATGTAGATCAAATCAAAGTTCTGAATTTCAATAGAGCTGAAAGTGAAAACTAATCAGGAACTGCCAGCCTCGTTAGCTTGGTTGGTAGCGCGTCTACGTCTGCCTTGTAAGCGCTAGGTTCGATTCCCGCCCGGGGCATATTTTATCCCAAATAGATAAAAGGTTCGTTCTAGGAACGGCTAGCTTTCTCATCCTCCTTCTCTCTTCGTTTTCGGGACGATGAGACCTTATTAACAGTTACACTTCCCTCTGTCAAACCTCTTTCGAAAAGAATTACTATAATATTACAATTTCCGATATTTCATTGAAATATGTTTTACAAATAAATATTGATAAAAATATTTTTACTTCTTTTCTCTTTGGAGAAACTTTGGCAGAAGCTTTGTCGCACGGAGTTTTTTCGGGTCGTGCTGTGCAGCGTCAAGTTCTGGCTGAGCCTCATCGTGACTTCGGACGAAGTCGGTGAGACTCGACTCGTTTCGGGAACGGTCGAAGTTCGTCTTCGAATCCCGAGTGGTCAGATGAGTCTAAACACTAGGGAAGTAATATGGCCACTTTGGTTTGGAGTTGATCTGGAAGCAGACAGGAAAAGGAATTTTTTTTTTAACGAATCAACGGGTAAAATATGGGTTTTGAAACAAATCAACGGGTAAAATATGGGTTGTGAATATGGGTTAGCTTTAACAAAATAATTCATCCAAACAGCGTGAGAGAGACAAGTGTAAATTACTATCACAAAGTTGATCTTCAAATCTTGATTCTGAGTTTCAAACTCAAAAAATAAATGATAGAAAGCCTGATTGCCTGAATTCTAGTGCCATATCTTTGAGATAGCCATATCTTTGGTCCTGTTTTGTGAGAGCTAATTTATCATTCTGAACCATGAGAGCTATTAGCTATGAGCCATTAATACACCTATCACTATGCTACAGGGCTATTAAGCTTAGTAAAGCTATCTATCACTATACCTACTAATCCCATTATAGCACTAAGCTTTATAAAGATATACCTCGCCGTACCATGTATCTATGGTTCATTATATATTTCGTCTGTAACTATTTTAGCTTACCTATTTTTAGCTGTATATGACTCGCTATGAGTACCCTAAAACACTCTACTGCCCAATATTAATACTAATACCGCTCAACAAAATAATAATCCTCGTTCCCGGCTTATCTTCCCGACAATTCTTCGTGGTTGGTTCAATAAAAATTGCTTTTTAAAGGGGTTTAGGCCAGCCTAGTTAGCTTGGTTGGTAGCGCATCTGTCTTGTAAGCGCTAGACCGCGGGTTCGATTCCCGATTATATCCTAAACTAATAAGGTTAGTTCACGGGACCATGGACTTCATCGTCTTCATCCCATCCTGCCTTCCTTCTCTGTTTGCTGTCGGGATGATATGTCCTCAGTGGTTACAGGTCCCTCTATCATACCTCTTGGAAACTTTTGTTTATTTTATTTTTAATTTAAAAAGATGAGTGTTCCACCGCCGTTTTTATTTCGTAGCAATGAAACAACTGGTACATTAGACGCATGTGGCCTGTGTCGTAGCATGCCCATCCCGTAGTATGCCTCTCACCAGATGGGCGAGAAGAGACACAATACTTCCCATTTACGTGCTGGGTCAACACGAGAACACCGTTGAAATATTTGCAATCGAAAAATTACATTACTTTCTTTCCTATAGTTATAGGACAAGGAAAGAAAAAATCAGGATATCGTGTGTAGAGAGAAAGTCCCTCCAAAATCAATTAAAACCAACCCGGTCTCATTAATGAATGTGAAACGAGTAAATCACTGATTTTTAGGAAGAGTGATTTTTATGGCTTTCCCTCACTAGTTAGGTGTAGTTTTTATGGTTTGGTGTATTTTTGTGGTGTGTAATACATACGAGTACTGCCATCATAGGACTGAAAAGCCCCATAGGACTCTCGCAGTAGGTATATTATTGTGTCCGTATGCAACCGCAGTAACCAACACGATCAAGCAATCTAACAGGTCAAGTTTATTACAATGTCGAAAATTAAGCAACCATAAATCCCTATTGGCCCAAATCTCGATCCTTGGCCCTTGGGGACGAATGGATTGGAACACATCACACGCCTTCGGCACACTCCATTTGTCAGATTTTCCTCAGAATCTCCTGGCTGCACAATTTGAGAAAATGGACCGGAAAAACATCCACGGAACTATTTCGCATAGCTGTAAATAAAATCAAACTTGCCAAGCTGGTCGCCAACATCCGCAACGGATAAGGCACTACAAGAATGCAGAATTATTTACATATCTGTTTATGTAACTGTTTATATATTTCTATAACTTTATATACTTCTATCGGTTTATACACTTATTTACTTACATCTGGTTGTGTATTTATTTATCCTTCTTATTCACATTTGGACATCTCCGCAAGAAACACGTCTTCGAGAAAGTGGTTTGTTAAAGAAAGATCTCGATGAAGAATCGAAACCTATAAACCAACTCAACCTATACCTAATGCCTATACCTGGTCAAATACCTACAAGTTTACTGGAGAAGTAGAGATAGGTATTTGGTCTACAAGATATTTCTACAACCACGAATGGGAAAAAAGTTTCAGAACAAGGTTCGATCCCCGCAAGGTATTGAATTTCTCAACTATGAAGAAAGTTGTGGGTATTAGAGGAATACAGGTTTCTATAGCTATCACACATGGTCTCTCAACTTTGGTCGGATCGTCAGTGGCCGTGATAGGGGACCATCGCCTGATATTGGACCCTTTTCGGTTTTGAGACCTTTTTTCTGATTTAGGACCCTTGTCTGATTTTGGGTAATCCGGTTTTGATCCGTAGGCCCAAACTTGACTCAGAGCCACAGATGTTTTCAAGTGTGTTTGTACGTTTGTTTGTAGATCGTTGGAATGTTTTAGTAGTGCTTTATTTAGAATGTCAGCTTAGAAGTTGCCTAACTATTCAATATAATATGTTTTGCAATTTATCAAAATTGAAATATATATTTTCGTCAGCATCGGCAGTGCGCTTGGCCAAGTTCCAACAACACTTGAACACTCCTGTCTCCTGAGTTTCTTTACATGAACCAAATCATTGAGTATGAACCTACCATGCAATTTATCAAAATTGAAATATATATTTTCGTCAGCATCGGCAGTGCGCTTGGCCAAGTTCCAACAACACTTGAACACTCCTGTCTCTTGAGTTTCTTTACATGAACCAAATCATTGGGTATGAACCTACCATAATAAAGTGATAATTCAAACCCAGACAATATCGTAAACATAACAATACATATTTACAGATGTACATGCATAATAATGTAAAGTTGTAAACCATAAACAAACGGTCAGTACGTCAGTAGTTCATGTTCACTTTATTCACCTAATCGTTCACTTGGTCGTTAAAAGCTTTAAACATTTTATATATAAAAAAAAAAAGAAAAATGTACTTATAGTAAAAGTTGTTGAAGATGTTTATTGAAATACTAGGTTCTCTTGAAGAAAATACCTATGTAGTACATAAAAGTTTGTGTTGTTCGAGATCTTTCTTGAAATACTGGGTTCTCTTGGTACCTCCATCTGATTTTTCTAAACGTGTGCACGTACCTAGTGCCTACAATGATTTAGAATTGCACCCAAGACTAAACCCACAACTCACATACCCTCCTAAAAAACTATCAAAACATATGTAGAAAGAACAGAAGAGAGAATATCAATATGTATCACTTTGATATCTGACAGTAGGTACTTTTAATATGAACAGCTTTGCGTAGGATACTGACAACATTTATATTGAATACACTTTCAATGATTTAGAATTGCTCCCAAAACTAAACCCACAACTCACATACCCTCCTAAAAAACTATCAAAACATAGAAAGAACAGAAGAGAGTATCAATATGAATCACTTTGATATCTGACAGTAGGTACTTTTGATATGAACACCTTTGCGTAGGATACTGACAACATTTATATTGAATACACTTCACTTGGGTTCCTAATTTAATCAAAAATTGACAATGACATGAAGTACATTGAACACTAATGCAATAGAGTAGAAGAATACATTAGTGGATCAAATACCTACACATCTTCTGGCAAAATGGAAAATAATGAAAATAGTGATCACTATGCAAATATTGGTCTCGAAATTGAAATATTAATTGAAAAATGGTGTTAAACATGAAAAATTTAATACTTCATATTGGTAGATTTGATAGTGAAATTGAAAATAGTTCGAATAGCAATGTCATTGATAAAGAAATTGATAGTAATATTGAAAAAGATAATAATGCCAATGATGACATTGATGCTGCCTACACAAAAATAGATAGCGGCACTGACCAACCTATTACCTGCCACACACAACACCAAGCAACTTAGATGAAAATATGTAGTATGTAGATCATATTTATCAACACAGAACATGGCAAAAAGGAGATGGCTACTATCAAAAGTTACTGTCAATAGCTGATATATTGAATTACCTACTGTTATTTTTAGGTTGATGTTATTTGCAAGTGGCAGCAGTAATCAAAACTTTGAACCACGCAAGTCTGGCCAAAGCTAACACTACCACCAATAACAACAACAACATGTATATGATAACATTGATGCTGCGAAGATTAACTACAATGACTTGTCTTGTTAGTCAATAATCGAGGGCTAAAATTAGCCAAAACAAACAACGACCTAAGAACAGGGGCCCAGATAAACTTCTAAGAAAGAAGAAATTCTAAGAAAAGGGAACCAAATGAACTTCTAAAAAGAAATTTTTCTTAGAGAAAAATCATTTTTAACACTACGACGGAACCGAAAAGTCCCTTTATCTTTGAGAACAGCTGATTGAACCTGTTCTAATATTGACACTGCATTATTGGCGTGAAGTACATGCAACTATTCCATCTCCTAAGTATATTGTCGTAGGCGGTACCAAAGAACCGCTCCAGAGTTCGTGTCGTGTCGAGAAATCTTTTGTTGCAGAAATTGTTGGAAAATACTATCAAAAGTTACTGTCAATAGCTGATATATTGAATTACCTACTGTTATTTTTAGGTTGATGTTATTTGCAAGTGGCAGCAGTAAGCAAAACTTTGAACCACGCAAGTCTGGCCAAAGCTAACACTACCACCAATGACAACAACAACATTTATATGATAACATTGATGCTGCGAAGATTAACTATAATGACTTGTGTTGTTAGTCAATAATCGAGGGCTAAAATTAGCCAAAACAAACAACGACCTAAGAACAGGGGCCCAAATAAACTTCTAAAAAAAAGAAATTCTAAGAAAAGGGACCCAAATGAACTTCTAAAGTTAAAAGCTTACACCTATCACCCGCACAATAGTAAGCACTATCACGGAAAGTAAAGTAAGTGTTATAGGTAGATAATATAGTAAAAAAGTAAGTGTTACTCAGAGGTTGATATTAAGCACTATTTATTGCTCCTCATATCCAAACCTCGCATAAATCCTACTATTATGAGCTTAATATGATAGTAGATAATATGGCTATTACTACGGATCAGTCAGGTCATAATATTATGAACTAATAGATCACAATAGTATACATAGAAGGTATACGAGAATATGCAATGTGTACAGGTTTTTACCAATACGATAATACTAATCGACACCAAATTGGTAAATACACCAAACCTTTAAAATAATTTCAAGCAAATCATGTGTGGGAAGATACTCCTAGTGACCTGCTGAGAGAAATGCTGGTTTTGCTAGCGATAATTTGCATGGCAGATTTTTGCAAGAGGTACCTACCTAGGATGTTGCTCCACTGATGGAAAAATGACCGATAATAGTCCAGGAAACAAAGACCGAAAGTCAAGGTTCGGTGGATAAAAATAACTCAAGATTTTTGCAAGAGGTACCTACCTAGGATGTTGCTCCACTGATGGAAAAATGACCGATAATAGTCCAGGAAACAAAGACCGAAAGTCGAAGTTCGGTGGATAAAAATAACTCGGTCTGGATTTTTTGCCCAAGAGGTCACGGATAGTGTCCTGAATAAGGGGTCAAAATCAAATGGGTTCCTGGACTATAGGATGCTACTAGTTTTAGGGTGGAATATTTTGACTGTGCAATGACTGGCGTGAGAATAGAACTTGAGCAGATCTGAATGATAACACTCTTATCTTATCCTCATGGTCAAGATAAACTAGATTACTCCTAGGTCTAGTTGGCAAATTGTTGCGATTCTCATGCAAATTGCCCTGATGTGTGTTCCATTTCCCAAACCAGAATTTCCACCGATTTTCCTGTCTGTACACCTCACATGATTCTTATGATTGTCTAGCCAACATACATTGGACAATTTGAGTACATATTAGTGCGATTTATGTGATCTGTAATACTGACCTGCTTAGATACCCATAACACTAATCAAGCATTATACCTATGTACATTACAAATACATGCTAGAGATGCTTAGTAGGTCCCAGTATGTACATAATAGGACCCAGTAAACCCAGTATTTATGTACATATGAGTATAGGTAGTTTCTGTGGTTTATATAGGTAGTGTATGTGGTCAGAATATCCAAGTAATTTCTTTTCGACCAGATCAACGTAAGCATTGATCATACTAT
>NW_007378026.1:165480-178227 GCF_000475195.1 Diaphorina citri | reverse complement strand
TTATTTTTTAGTTCAGGAGGAATCATTGTACCTGTTGAAGTTTGGATGAATCATTTAATTAGTCCAAGTTGGACCATACTCGTAAAAATTGATATTGTAAAAAGTGTGTTTATAGATAAATTTTGATTTTGAGTTTTTTTTGTTTAAAAGAAGTAAATTCTATTCCTCTACAATTAGCCTCAGCAAGGGGATGTGTTCAATAGAAACCTAGTAGAGATTTATAAAATTTGAGTACCAAGCTCACAAACTATCTGTTCTTTTGTTACAGCCTCCACAAACAAAGGAGACTAGCAAATTTCCTCATCAATCTCAGGTTGGCGTATCAGGTTGGCTCGATTGTATCAGGTTGGCTGTAGGACCAAAGAGTTTAAAGTGTACCATGAACATGATCATCAAAGAAGAAAAGAAGAAGAAAGATGGGCAATAATGAAAATGACCATTTTGTTCTTTACTTTACTTTAATATTCTTTTAACTAATAAAGATTGAAGATTGCCCGTACAGCGCCGAGACGTGACTGAATATTGCCACGAGTCCTGGGCAATACCATTAACATTTGGAACTAATTCGAAAACGTGTCTTTTAGAGACAGAATAAAAAACATAATCTTTGGTTATTACTACATTTTTAAAGAAAAAAAAATCTTTTAATTTGTTTTGACTCGGGTCAAGTTTGTCTTCTTCCAAGTTTAATTTGTCTACAGGGTGTAAGAATTGTTTGTGTCCTTTCCTTTTTAATTTCGTTATCCTATAATATTTTACTTTCTATTATTTCTTTTTATAAAGTCATCAATTTATAAAAGTCGTCTTCGTCACTTGGTGGCAGGAGACGTCTAATACCTGAGATCAAAGTCACCTATCTCTAATATTCTTGAAGGAAATCAACAACTGGCTGCAAATCAACAGAAAGCCAAAATTTTGAAAGGGATTTGTTGAAACTTGGAGCAAGAACATTGATACAGAAAATGATAAGCAATTCAAAAAGAAACAATTCCTTGTGATTTTTTTTTTCCAAGAATCTGCAAACCAATTTGAACTATTTCACCATTCACGCTGTATAATAAATCATCAATATCATCATCAACCTTTACTATAGTGTCCGTAAAGAATAAAGGTTCTTCATTAATCTTTAAGGAATTCAATTAAATATCATGAAAACATTATTTAAAATCATGCTCCCGTTCCACATGAAGTATCTATGGTTTATAGTTTAGGTATTTACATTATTCTATTTTTTACCTTTAATCTTTAAAAGAATTTTAGAGTTTGAACAGTACCTTAAATATCATGGCGTTATTTGAACAACATTGCCGGATAATAAACTATTGGAAATTAGTATTTAACCAACAACTAGGTATGTCCGTATAGCACCAGCTTTGATGATGTTGAAGGTACCATGAAGTTAATTATCTAATATCTCTTTATGAGACTCCGTTTTAGCCGCCAGTAGATAAAATTAAATTAGGCTAATTTCAAGGTAAGTTAATGAAAATTAAAAATTCAGTACCCTAGAACTGACTCACGACATCGACATTTCGTCAACCATTTTCATATTTCGAGAGCAAGTTTTATGAATTTTGATAATTTCTTGGATGTATCTATAGACAGCTCTTTATTTTTTACAGCTGAATCATAATATGAATGTGAAGATCTGCCACAATTGAGTTTTATTCTTTACATAAAAACTACTTTGAATAAATTGGATAAGTACAAATTGAAGCCAAAAAGTATTTTATTTTAGTTGAAGGAATTTGGCCAGTGTTTCCCAGTAGATAGGTGGGTATTTACGTCTGAAGTCTCCTTCTATCTGAACTCTATAATCTTCCACAGTGAAGGGAACGACTTCTGGCTAGTTCCCTCCATTAACAACTCACCATTATATTTATACAGTGATAATAACGCGTTCAATTATTTTAATTTTAGTCTAATAGAACACAGGAACTTGAATGTTTTTATCAATCACTTTTGATCATTGAATATTATTCCTAGGAAATATTACAATGAGGTTCAATTGTAAATTTTACGACTGTAGATACCCATACTTGCTTATTATTTGTTAGAGGTTACAATTAGCAGATTCAAATAGAATGTAATGCTGATGCATACGAACGCACGTATTAACATTTCCAGTAAATTTTGAACTTCTTTTAACAATAATTTTCAATTATCTTGATCTGATCTGTTCTCAAGTCGGCTATTCGACACTGAAATATTATTCAAAATAATAACCGCTATCATTAGGATAGTAATAAATATAATGATACTTTATGAGAGGTATAAACCAATGCTGTGAGTATAAACCCAAAAATATATTTATATCTTTCAAAAAATACCTCTCAAAAAAGAATACGTTTCCCTTTAAAGTTTAGGGCGTATTATAATATCCAATATTTTTCCATAAGCTCTTCATGTTTTGAATACTTAATTATAATGTGAGGAAAGGTAGGTAGAATTTTTAATATGTCAAGATAAACTACTGAAGAGTTGGTCTAATGCAACAATAATTATACCAATACTATCTTTCATTTGATCCAGTAAATTGTAAAATATGATTTTATATAAATGAAATCAAGTGGATTTATTAATTACCTAATTCTTACTTTATCTATTTAATTCATCTAGGTGTTGTGGTTCTAGAGATAGAGCGATCAGTGTGTGAACTATGAACTGTGAATGGATCTCGTTCTTATAATATAAGATTCTGAGGTATTTAACATTTTCCATCAGTTTTTAAATCCTTTTAAAGATAATTTATTAGCTGACGTTACACGACCAACTCACACTCAACGCAGCAAAGTACATCGGATCTGTATGTTTGTTTAATTAAATTATGAATATTATTCTGCTTTCCTTAATGATAAGAGCAATGTTCTGTTTTCATGAAGAACTATGACAAGTAGGATTAGTGTTTCATAGAAAGCCGACCGTATCTATTTTCTCCTGATTTCCCGAGTACCTAGGTATTTAACATTCAAAGATTCACACTTCTATAACTTCCACTTTACGATAGCTTCAACTGGAAGACTAGATTTCGCACAGAAATGAACGAGGTCTGTGGTGAGATTGAAGAAATATGATTGTAATAGTAAAATGGCGACACTATACAAACACTTCGTAGTGCCAAATGATTTGTTTTGGCTATAACATTCAAAGATTCACACTTCTATAACTTCCACTTTACGATAGCTTCAACAGGAAGACTAGATTTCGCACAGAAATGAACGAGGTCTATAGTGAGATTGAAGAAATATGTAATAGTAAAATAGCGACACTATACAAACACTTCGTAGTGCCAAATGATTTGTTTTGGCTATTACCTATTCGTATGAAAACATTTTTATTCATTGTGAATGGGTAAAGTATCCAAATAATGAACCAGTAAAAAGAAAAATTAAAATGAATGAAAAAACGAAGAAGTTCAACAAATAGTACGTGTGCTTTATAAACCTCTTAACTGACTTCTAACATGTGTGGAAGGGTAATGATAATAATTTTGAAAATTACTGAATTGAAAAGAATTTATTCCAGAATTGTGTGTGTAATAGAAGCTATTGTTATCGTGTTAGAACTTGTTACAATTGAGTTATAGTTGGAATTATATCGACTAATAAGTACTAGTCATCACTTGTCAATCATTTCTTTAGTTCCTAGCCTCTCAAGTCCAAATGTTAGTCCATGGTTTTTAGAAAAATTCAGTACGAAGTTAAATATAATCGAACCAAGTTCAAATTTTTCAACAGTTTGGTAACTCCAATAAATTGTGGTGATATTACGAGTGTTCGAAGAAATCTTCAGACAACCTAGAAGTTGGCATAAGTAAAGAAACGAATAATCATTAACGAAGATGTGCCAAAATAACCAAACTGAATAACATTAGTGGATGTGTCAAAATGCCCAAAACGTACAAAATTAGTGGATGTGCCAAATCTTAAATATCATGGCGTTATTTGAACAACATTGCCGGATAATAAACTATTGGAAATTAGTATTTAACCAACAACTAGGTATGTCCGTATAGCACCAGCTTTGATGATGTTGAAGGTACCATGAAGTTAATTATCTAATATCTCTTTATGAGACTCCGTTTTAGCCGCCAGTAGATAAAATTAAATTAGGCTAATTTCAAGGTAAGTTAATGAAAATTAAAAATTCAGTACCCTAGAACTGACTCACGACATCGACATTTCGTCAACCATTTTCATATTTCGAGAGCAAGTTTTATGAATTTTGATAATTTCTTGGATGTATCTATAGACAGCTCTTTATTTTTTACAGCTGAATCATAATATGAATGTGAAGATCTGCCACAATTGAGTTTTATTCTTTACATAAAAACTACTTTGAATAAATTGGATAAGTACAAATTGAAGCCAAAAAGTATTTTATTTTAGTTGAAGGAATTTGGCCAGTGTTTCCCTTTAGATAGGTGTTATTTTTTAGTTCAGGAGGAATCATTGTACCTGTTGAAGTTTGGATGAATCATTTAATTAGTCCAAGTTGGACCATATACGAAAAAATTGATATTGTAAAAAGTGTGTTTATAGATAAATTTTGATTTTGAGTTTTTATTGTTCTAGTAAATTCTATTCCTCTACAATTAGCCTCAGCAAGGGGATGTGTTCAATAGAAACCTAGTAGAGATTTATAAAATTTGAGTACCAAGCTCACAAACTATCTGTTCTTTTGTTACAGCCTCCACAAACAAAGGAGATTAGCAAATTTCCTCATCAATCTCAGGTTGGCGTATCAGGTTGGCTCGATTATAGAAACCTAGTAGAGATTTATAAAATTTGAGTACCAAGCTCACAAACTATCTGTTCTTTTGTTACAGCCTCCACAAACAAAGGAGACTAGCAAATTTCCTCATCAATCTCAGGTTGGCGTATCAGGTTGGCTGTAGGACCAAAGAGTTTAAAGTGTACCATGAACATGATCATCAAAGAAGAAAAGAAGAAGAAAGATGGGCAATAATGAAAATGACCATTTTGTTCTTTACTTTACTTTAATATTCTTTTAACTAATAAAGATTGAAGATTGCCCGTACAGCGCCGAGACGTGACTGAATATTGCCACGAGTCCTGGGCAATACCATTAACATTTGGAACTAATTCGAAAACGTGTCTTTTAGAGACAGAATAAAAAACATAATCTTTGGTTATTACTACATTTTTAAAGAAACATTTGGAACTAATTCGAAAACGTGTCTTTTAGAGACAGAATAAAAAACATAATCTTTGGTTATTACTAGATTTTTAAAGAAAAAAATCTTTTAATTTGTTTTGACTCGGGTCAAGTTTGTCTTCTTCCAAGTTTAATTTGTCTACAGGGTGTAAGAATTGTTTGTGTCCTTTCCTTTTTAATTTCGTTATCCTATTATATTTTACTTTCTATTATTTCTTTTTATAAAGTCATCAATTTATAAAAGTCGTCTTCGTCACTTCGGGTCAAGTTTGTCTTCTTCCAAGTTTAATTTGTCTACAGGGTGTAAGAATTGTTTGTGTCCTTTCCTTTTTAATTTCGTTATCCTATAATATTTTACTTTCTATTATTTCTTTTTTTAAAGTCATCAATTTATAAAAGTCGTCTTCGTCACTTGGTGGCAGGAGACGTCTAATACCTGAGATCAAAGTCACCTATCTCTAATATTCTTGAAGGAAATCAACAACTGGCTGCAAATCAACAGAAAGGCAAAATTTTGAAAGGGATTTGTTGAAACTTGGAGCAAGAACATTGATACAGAAAATGATAAGCAATTCAAAAAGAAACAATTCCTTGTGATTTTTTTTTTCCAAGAATCTGCAAACCAATTTGAAAGGGATTTGTTGAAACTTGGAGCAAGAACATTGATACAGAAAATGATAAGCAATTCAAAAAGAAACAATTCCTTGTGATTTTTTTTCCAAGAATCTGCAAACCAATAACTATTTCACCATTCACGCTGTATAATAAATCATCAATATCATCATCAACCTTTACTATAGTGTCCGTAAAGAATAAAGGTTCTTCATTAATCTTTAAGGAATTCAATTAAATATCATGAAAACATTATTTAAAATCATGCTCCCGTTCCACATGAAGTATCTATGGTTTATAGTTTAGGTATTTACATTATTCTATTTTTTACCTTTAATCTTTAAAAGAATTTTAGAGTTTGAACAGTACCTTAAATATCATGGCGTTATTTGAACAACATTGCCGGATAATAAGCTATTGGAAATTAGTATTTAACCAACAACTAGGTATGTCCGTAATATAGCACCAGCTTTGATGATGTTGAAGGTACCATGAAGTTAATTATCTAATATCTCTTTATGAGACTCCGTTTTAGCCGCCAGTAGATAAAATTAAATTAGGCTAATTTCAAGGTAAGTTAATGAAAATTAAAAATTCAGTACCCTAGAACTGACTCACGACATTTCATCAACCGTTTTCGTATTTTGAGAGCAAATTTTATTAATCATAATTTATCGGATGTACCTACCTATACTCGTAGACAGCTCTTTGTTATTTACCAGCTTAGATAGGTAGCTCTTTATTATTTTTACCAGCTAACTCATAATATGAATGTGAAGATCTACCACACAATTGAGTTTTATTTTTTACATAAAAACTACTTTGAACCAATTGGATAAGTACAAATTGAAGCCAAAAAGTATTTTAGTTTAGTTGAAGGAATTTGGCCAAATTGTTTCCCAGGACGAGGGGGGGGGGGGGGGGTGATGAGGTACAAACATATTTTATTCCCACCTGGTTGGGTGGGTATAAAATATGTTTATATACCCACTTGACTAGGTATTGATTTGATACATAATATTGTACAATATTGGAATCGTAAAATGGTTTTTTTCCCGATCTCATTGCTCTCAATGATAATATTATTAGGTTCGGACCAGCTAAAGCGGGACAATATCGGGACTTTGGGCGAAAGCGGGACATTTTAGCGTCCCCAGAGGATTTCTCGGGACAGCGGGACCAGAGGCTCCAAAGCGGGACGTATGGTCAGCCTAGGTATGGTAATATTCAAGGCCCAAGCCAATATTAGAAAACGGTCATTTGCAGCATGTAAACATTAACCAACAAAAGAATTATCATGCAATGTAGGAACAATTAAATTTAATGGACCTAAAGTATCTATTAACCTTGCAACAGGAAAAATTCAACAAAGAAAACGAGTTAGGTAAATTAAAATCTTTAAATATAAATGGATCGAATCAAAATGCACAAACCTATTCGAATAGGTTCATTAAGTGGCTATTAACATGACTGGATCAAAACCTACCTGGGTAACATACGTACAACGTACATACTTAGACATAAACGTACTTTATCAACGTAGGTATACAGAAATTTGGTATTATTTCTTGACTGCTCCCGTAGTCTAAACGTACATACTTAGACATAAACGTACTTTATCAACGTAGGTATACAGAAATTTGGTATTATTTCTTGACTGCTCCCGTAGTCTATTATAGTTATCCCACTTTTGTCTCAGAAAATTTCGATAGTTTCACCTCTAAATACCGTAGTCTATTAGTTATCCCACTTTTGTCTCAGAAAATTTCGATAGTTTCACCTCTAAATTTAGGTGCATCTAACTTACGTCTTCTATATCTATCAGGATCTTTTTTAAACGTGGAAAGCCTGCTTACACCTACCTTCTTTGAAACTTAACAACCTCAAGGTACTTAGCTACTTGGTTCTTTATTTTTTACCGCCACTCTCACATCATTATTAACGTTGGCCTTTACGTGATTTCCGTAGTCTATTAGTTATCCCACTTTTGTCTCAGAAAATTTCGATAGTTTCACCTCTAAATTTAGGTGCATCTAACTTACGTCTTCTACATCTATCAGGATCTTTTTTAGTCGTGGAAAGCCTGCTTACACCTACCTTCTTTGAAACTTAACAACCTCAAGGTACTTAGCTATTTGGTTCTTTATTTTTTACCGCCACTCTCACATCATTATTAACGTTGGCCTTTACGTGATTCTACTGACGTTCGGATTTTTAACGCGTGTACTCACGGGTTAAAAAAAAAAAAAAAAAAACATGTGTTTTAAATTTAATGCTGCCTTATCATTTATTTATATTTTAATGGGGTGCTTTGATGAAAAAAGAAATTAGAAAGCCTTTTTTATATTTCAGAAGATAATTAAATCTTCATTTAAATCTGTTAAAAATTTTAACACCTTAAGAATTAAAAACAGGAGAGACGAGGATGATAAAAAGTTTTTAGAATTTATTCATGGCGACAAAAATCTACATAAATTTTAAATAACTTTACACCCTTCCCTCCTCTTGCTCGAAAAATCGGCTCATGAATCATAATTTTAGGATTTTAAAGAAGATGGGGAAAGATAAAAAGAAAATCATAATATTTCAGATTGTTTTCATGTAATACAGAAATCCCCCTTTCCTAAGATGATTAAAACCATGATAAACACATATTTTATTAACAAAAAATATTTTTACTAATCAGTTTGCTCGTCACCATCACATCGTTCATCTCTGTAAAAATGTTTTGCTTCTTAGAAACATAATCTAGGAAAGTACTTGCATAAAAACATACTATGAACAAAAATTGTGATCATTCTAGCTAAAGAATGCTCTTGCCAATCTTTTATAAAGGGGGTTTTCAATGTGTTACCCCAATTAGAGTAGGTACCCGGAACCTAATTGCAAAATCAATACCCCTAAAACGAGTCATGTCAATGAATTTCAATTGTACTGAAAAAAAGAACATAAATTATACAGTTTTCAAAATAAACGTCCGTTTTAAAACATTTTATGTATGTTAAAAAAAAGCTTTTATCAAACAAAAGGTTTGTCGTTAAAATGTCTCCCGGCATTTATTGTCCAATGGAGAAACAGCGGCGACACCCCTTATTGAAATCAATACCTTTGAGATAGCTGAGAAGTGGCTTTTTCTTTTTTTCGTTTTTATCTTTTGTGAAATTTTATCATCTCCCTCGTACAGTAAAATTATTGTCTTAAATGATGAAATTATTTCCTCATATAAAACAATAATACTAGAGTTACATTTGGGAGCAGGGGCATTTATAAATTTCATTTTTCTTTCTGTGTGTTTTTGCTTTGAAATTTTGTCTCATTCATCTACAATATGGTTTATAGAATGAAGGATCAATAACATTAAATTACAATTTCATTCATTAAGGAAATAATGTGAGTTATAATCACGCTGTAAACTGAAACTCAAGAAAATATCAAGAAGAATTTACCGAACAAAAAACTCAAAGGTCAAAAATATTCTCATAAAAAAATGCCATTAAAAAAGTCTTTTCTAATAAATATAAATAAAATAAAAATAAAAAAAGTCTTTAAATTTGGAGAAGAAAAGCAATTTCCAGCCAATCCTTAAACATCTTTAAAAGTTCCACAGTTGGGAACTTTTATAATTTTCAGGAAAAAACATGCGTAGAAAAATGAAAGCAATCTTCTCCTCTTAATAGGTGGGACAAGAGTGACGTTTTTTCTAATGTTTCATAAACTGGGATGCTGAGCTTTTATACCCTACCAAGAATTTTCGGAATATTTTTCCCCTTTTTCCTTCATTTACGGAAAATGGATTTTTCAACGGGTGAAATGATAAGATTTATCATTGAGCTGGTTTTACAGGATATTTGGACACAGAGGAAATAAAAATCTTTCTGTTTTTCTGATTTCCATGAGTATTTTTGGTTGCTTAGGTAATTGACTTATCGATTGCTTTGTCATGTCGTTCATCAGTTGCAATGCACGACCGACATTTCGAGATCAATTCGGCCTTTCAGGAACCCTAAAGACCCTTTTTCTGAGAGATTTCTACAGTTCACTAAACCACTAGCCTGCCAAGAGACCACTAGGAACAAATTCACTGCACGACACTGATTTAGCTTTATCAAATTATATTTTACTAATGCTTTTGTTATTGAGTCTAATATACAATCCTCCTCACACCCATTTGAAGACAATATAAAAACATGAGCAGCATACATTACAATTTTACACAAAAACAAAAGAGATAGCTCGAATAATTTAATAATGGTTAGTAATGAGAACGCGTGAGAGTGGGTGTGTTAGAGGAGGTGTACAGATATTTGGGTATGGATTGTTTGAGGGGAAAGCATTAACTAATTCACCCTCATAACACGGTGACAATAGACACATGGTAATTGTCATTAATATCTGTTCAATATTCATAGAGTCTTCGTTTCCGTTCTGATATGGAAATTCTGTTCAGGACAGACATGTACTATGTGTGTGGGTATGTTTGTTTAGAAGAGATCGAAAAAACCTCCGAGATTTCAGATTTTTAGATGTTCCATGTGAACTCACACAGCTTTTAACCTTTGATCTAAATTATGTTAGAGTAACAGTACCGATCATTTAGAAATAGAAATCGATTGGACCAGGGAGTCTGTCAAACAATCTCAAGTTTTGCTACATCAGTACTTTCTGGAAAGGGATGTTTGGTTTCGATGTTGTGCAAAGTTTTGAGGGAGTGTGAAGTGATTGAAGAGGCTTCAAGTTTATTTCAAGATATAGGTGTGCGAGGGTGGAAGATGGCTTTGTAAAAGCCTGGTGTGTTTTCATACAAGAGGAGGAGTTTAGATGAAGATATCTGAGAACACTTGACAAGGGGTTGTTGCACAACTCATGTACCTAGCTGGGATTTTTTCTGAACTTGGAAGAAAATCCGTGGTCTTTTCCTAAGGTAAGGGGATTATCTTGTCGGAAAATCTTGAAACAAATAATTTTTTAAGTAAACGTTTGCATCTGTACTTTATTTTCAAAATATGAAGTCCAAAATTCTCATTTTTATCCTTTATTTCGTAAACAACAAAATTGAATACATCTTTCAGTAAGAATTCAGCTTCTTTTCTGCCCATCAAAAAACCCACAATACCATTTCCTGAAATCCTTTTTTATTCAAGCTTTTATTCAATTTTGAAAGCTTTTCTTCCATGAATACATGATTTTCCTTAAAAAATAAATGAGCTCTTAGAGCACTAACGAAATTCCCATGTATCATTTTCATGACCGCTTATATAAAAAAATGAATTGTCAACCCTTATTTTACTCATGAGTCCTTTTTTCCTCCGTTTTCCTTTCTTTTACTATGAAAGCTGTACAGACTGTAAGCTGAGACAAAAATCAAAACCAAGAAACAAAAGTACCTTATCTTCGTCAAACTCGATTTTCTACTTAGAAAAAATCTAGAGAAAAATGTTTAAGAACCAAGATATCTTGCCGGTATTTGATTTCAAAATGGACTTCACGATTTTCCTAACACAGTTTGGAGCATAGCTGTTTTCAATTTAATCTCCCCTATTCTAAGCCAATACTTATTCAACTATTGAATAGATACAAACATGTGCTAGATTAGCTGATATTACCTATTCAAAATATTATCATCATAAAGATGTTTTAGAAAATAGAAATACGGTAAAAATGAGTTTAACATTTTTTAATAAAAAGCAATTACTCAGCAAAAAATCTCAACACTGCAAAGTCGTCTAGTCTAATTAAGGTGTTATTTTTATTTAATAGATATTTTTATAAAGGACTTAATTGTACAGTATATTAAGTAGCATAGAATCACAATAATTGAAGGAGGAAAAAGAACTAGAAAAAATCTGCCCCCAGTTTTTACCTTTTCTTTCCATTGAATTTTTCAGTCTTTGCGTGCTGCCTTCAATATAATAACAGTAGGGATTTTATTTTCTAATATACAGAATGAATGGTAAAAGTGGCTTATGAATGGGTAAAATGTTTTCATCGGAAACCTGATTGATAAAATAAATAAATGATTAAAGGATATTAAGTTTCTAAACATCAAGTATTCCCCTTTCCTGGCATTTAAGTTGTACAAGGAATAAGTATCTATTTTATAATTGAATTCACTTTCCTATTGAAAGGTACTTAAATATTTGATTTTACTGATAATGTCATTGTAAAAAACAGTTGGTTGGACGTGGAGTCACTCTTTCGTTGAAAAATTAAAGTAAATGAATACGAGTAAATAAAGTTGTGACAAATATTTAACTGGATCGAAATCTGTGGAATATCTGTGCCTTTCTAGTGGAGACGCCAAACTTCCAAGTCCATATGTGCTTCATTCACGTGTATTATCGATCAAATTTGTCGTAATGTAATATAATCTCTGAAATGACCATCCACGAATGTGCTAAGAGAATATCCGACTGTGATTCTAATAAATCTAATATTTTCGCAGACTTTTCCGTTTCACTCTGTAGGGGATATGAGTAGCTAAGTATTTTTTAATTCACTCACTTAATATAAAGGTAATAATCAAAACTTGAGCCCCCTCACTGAGGGTGATAAATTATGTGTTATACCTTTTGTTTAGTGTAGGTTACAGTGAACACCACGCTAGAGTATGATTCTCCTCCCCTTGATAAAAGAAATCAAGGAATTACCACTTCCTTTAGGTGGTTGGTGAGTGTGAATGTCTATTATACAGTTTACACACAGTGCAGGTGATTATTTGGAAGATTTTGACACGTAGCTGTCAATGCCTTCCTTTATCTTATAATTTTGCACACAAAAATACTCCGCTAAGTGTCTAGTAGTGAGGAAGAGTTATCCTTTATCCTACCCAAATAAAATTGGGAAAAGGCGCAGTAAAGGGAGGTAAGAAAGTACAAAACGGCCGATAATTATCCACAAATTTCAACATAGGAAACTGTGGCCTCTTTGAAATCTAAGCTTGCACTTATCAACACCCTA
>NW_007378026.1:159861-163027 GCF_000475195.1 Diaphorina citri | reverse complement strand
GGATAAAAAAAACTCAATTTTTATCATTTCAAAAAATTTGGATCTTTTACTAGCCCAACCTTAATGTTATAGCTTTATATTTTTATAAAACTCGTTGAAAACTTGAAAATAAACAAAAAAGTGCGTCACCACAAAAAAAAAGTGCGTCACCAATCGAATCAACCAGCTCGAGGAGGTGGTGGATCTCAAGAGCTAAACGTTTAGTTTGGTGGAAAGTCACAATCAAGCGTTTAGTAAAAAAAACTTTTATTTTGTCATTTGGTGGATTGGTTGATCAACCGCTGCAGCGGTTGTGAGTCTTATTTTTAAAAAAAACTTTTGGCATGAGTTAGCAGGAATAGCAAATTGTGCACCATCATGCAGCTTACAACTCACAACATTGATTCAGAATTTTTTTTAAATAATGTGTAAGAGTCTATTTGTAAAGGATTTCGAGTTTTTGTGTAATCTTTATTTGAGAGCAATAACGTACTCTTTTTTTGTGAAAATAAAAACACATTTATTATATCTGCTATGGCTTCGTCATTTTATGCATATAATTATGTGTGGGTATCTGTGTACCTATTTGTAGCTATTTTTTTAGTATTATGAAATGTTTGAAATCTTTATTTGAGAGCAATAACGTACTCTTTTTTTGTGAAAATAAAAACACATTTATTATATCTGCTATGGCTTCGTCATTTTATGCATAATTGTGTGTGGGTATCTATGTACCTATTTGTAGCTATTTTTTCAGTATTATGAAATGTTTGAAACAACTTAGAAACAATTTAGCATAAATCGTCTTAGGTCCAAATACCTCAATCCCTAAATGTCTCCTCATAACAAATAATACGTATCATGATGAATGGGAATCTTTGAAACAACTTAGAAACAATTTAGCATAAATCGTCTTAGGTCCAAATACCTCAATCCCTAAATGTCTCCTCATAACAAATAATACGAGTAGTATCATGATGAATGGGAATTGACTAATTCACCCTATTAAAAGCTCAAGTAAACATCAGATGTTAAAGTTACACAATGCTCCCTTGCCCTCGCTTACAAAAAGATAAAGAAATCAGAAGGTAAGGAAGGCTCTAAGTTTTCGGTAGGAAATAATTAAACTTATAAAAGCCTGGAAATGTATTAAGGAGACAGGAAAATTAAAAAGGAAATATTAACTTTAAAAGTTTATACAAGCTCATTAATCTCTTTTCCCTGAAGTTTAGCTTATTGCATGCGTCTTAAAATGAAAGTGAAAATTAAGTCTTTTATATAAAACGATATTTAAATTAATTTCTTAATCATGAACACTTCTTGGCTTTTTGTGTGAAATTTATTGTTTTATGTCTGTAACCTTTTAGTTCATTGTGGAAAAAATGCTGAATGCTTATGTGCTAAAGTATCACTCCTTTGAGTCAAACATACCTTACGTACGTACTTCAAAAGCACCTCATTAGACCTCGCGTGATAAAATGCACTGTAAATTTTACCAGTACGTTGGTTAAGTATGTAGTCTATGTAGGTACCTTTATACCTTGTAAGTGCTGCATTTAAGCTTTCACTAAGCAGGTGGTTGGATTTCTATGGTACCAACATTTGCCATTAATTGAGAGCACCGAAGTTAAATAGGTGTTTCTAGTGGAGACGCCAAATTTACTATTCAATAAAATTGCTCAGTGTTTTGGCACATCCACCATTCTTCGATGCAATGGGTATACTTATCTAATATCAGACCCCCGAGTCATTCTAGGATCTATCATTTCCATACCAAAAATTATAATGAAAGCAAATTTAATAGTAATATTCCATTACTGTTGAATCCTTTCTTGAATAATGTAGTTTTGTCACAGCCAACAAAGAAGTACAATTTTATACCCCGTTGAATCAGATGGAAAACTATAAGTGGTAGTTATGTCATTTGACTCTAGTCTTTCATTTTATTCACAACTAGTTATTAGGTACTGAGCGGTTGATAAACCAATATTATTTCTGCCCTTACAAGGTATGTGAATGAGTGTCGAGTAACAGATGGGTATTTCGGTGTAACTGTATTACTGTCTTGAGAGTAACTTTGGTGTTACTCTCAATTGCTAAGAAAAGTCCTGTTGTTAATTTTTTATGTGTTAAATTCACCGGTTAATCTTTCAGAATTCTTTTAAAATTTGTATCCTGTTATACCCTATTATATCAAAAAATAACTGAGGTTATATCTATAACTTACCATTCGAGCACACAGAATTGGTTTCACCGGGTAATCCACTATCTGTGCCACTTTCATGGCCATCACTTAAAGGCGTATTTGATTCTCTACAATGAACACTAAGGTCTTTGGGAACTTCTCCCAGCGAGGATGGAGAGGGTGGAGATCTGCTGCCGGCTAAAATGTCTGTAATCATGAAGCGAGATCTTGCAATCCCTTGGTGGTGCGGCATTACCGCCGTCATTCTATCCACAGTCATTCGTTTCTCCTCGTTTAGTTTATCGTTAACTAACGATGACCATTTGTAAAAGTCCGCCACTGTTACCAAGAGTTAGAAGAATACAAGATGAAACATTCACACGTCCTACAAATCGTTTCAAAAGCTTCGAAAGATCAATGTATAACTTGATTTAAAATACGGAATAAAGGTGTAGCACTTGAAAAATCCAGCACAATATTCAAAAGGTAGACATAAAAAGATTTCTAAATTTTTTATATGATATCTCTTTAGTATTATGAATATAGATACAAACGAGACGTACAAAATCTCACTTTACATTTACACGCATTCAAATTATGTACACATGAGTATGAAAAGGAATATGATACTTTAAAAGGTTGAAGTTTATATTTGAATAAAAGTTCACTTTACTGTAGGTACCTATACACTTTTCACAGATAATAGGCAAGTCTCAGCTTAAATCCATATTGGAAAGATGTACTTGAATTTCTTTTTAAAAATATTATTTATTTATAAAGAAACGATGCTTAAAAGGTAGAACTCTCACATTAAATTTGGTACTAGATATTAGAAAATCTAAATATTGTTTTAAATATGATTGTAAAAGATGTACCTAAGTTGTTGGTTTGGAGAACTCTTTTATATTATTATAAATATGTTATTTAGTAATTTAAATAAATTATTATGGAGGTGTAACTACCAAAATAATCGATCTCATATTACTATATTTTTTTTTTTTT